>NW_028186299.1:1544416-1546381 GCF_003343005.1 Rhea americana
ACCCCAGGAGGACATCACCTAGAACCTGTGTGTCGATCCGGACACAGGGGGAGGYATTAGCCAGAACCTGGAGACAACAGGAGGTTGGTAACAGGGACAGTAAACAGATACAGCAGTTTGCGCAGCACTGTCTTGCCTCTGCCTTGAACTTCTGGGGCCCGTGTTGGACGCTGTGGTCTGCTGACTCTTGGRGGACAAGGGGACTAGAGAGTGACTCTGCTAACAGGTAAGGGGAGCTAGGCAAGGGCAACTGCAGGAAGCCTTAAGCTCTCCTGGAAGAAGCCCCAGCACTTATCCTTCAGTCTAGCTGGGTGTAGCTACTGCTAACGAGCAGTCTCCTCTGTTGCCCCTGAATAGAGGGAGTTGGGGCTTTTGACACAGGTAGCCCTTGTTTAGGGTTGATCAAGTAACCTGTGAGWYSRTAGTAGAGMGAGGTCTATTTAAGAGCCAGGCCTGGAGCACACTTCCCAGAGGCAGTGAACAGAGGCAACAGTTTGTGCAGCACTGTCTTGACTCTGCCTTGAACTTCTGGGGCCTGTGCTGGACATTGTGGTCTGCTGACCCTTGAGGGACAAGGGGACTAGAGAGTGACTCTGCTAACAGGTAAGGGGAGCTAGGCAAGGGCAACTGCAGGAAGCCTTAAGCTCTCTTGGAAGAAGCCCCAGCACTTATCCCTCACTCTAGCTGGGTGTAGCTACTGCTAATGAGCAGTCTCCACTGTTGCCCCTGAATAGAGGGAGCTGGGGTTTTTGACAGAGGTAGCCCTTGTTTTAGGGTTGATCAAGTACCCTGTGAGATGGTAGTAGAGAGAGGTCTATTTAAGAGTCAGGCCTGGAGCACAGTGAGCAGATGCAGTGGTTTGTGCAGCTAGGTGCAAGAGGACAACTTCCTACAGTGCAGTAGCACCCACTCTTGCTAACATGGTTGTAACTCACTGTAAAGCATATTTGCCAGTAGCTGTGGGAACTGCTACATCAGCTGTGTCAGAAGCATCAACACAGACAGAGCCTCTTGCAGCAGATACTGCCCTACAGGTCCCAGGCTGTGGGGAGTGTTTGGAGTGTCACCAGAAGGCCTGGACTGATGTTCTGCCCTCCTGTGCTGTTGTTGACAATTTGTGTTGTTAAGTCAGGAGGTTGTGGGATGAAGTCAGTAGACTGCAAAACATGTGAGGAAATGAGCAGGAGATAGACAGGGCATTCTCAGAGACTGTACTGCTCCTGGAGTCCCTGTCCCCTGCAGCACGGGAGTTGCTGGAGGACTCTGTGAAGAGTGAAATAGTTCAGCACAGCACTGTCAAAGAAGGCTGGAAGCTAGTTGCTTCTCAAACAAAGAGAAGAAAGGCCCCTAATCCTCCTGTAGACCTGGAGTTGCAGATGAAGAACAGGTTTAGTGCACTCCAGGACAAGGAGAATCTGGACCTGGCCTCAAGGGAAGCTACTGGGCTGTCTGAGCCTGTGCCTTGTGTGACCACTCGGAAGAGGCGACGAGYGGTTGTAGTGGGTGATTCCATGCTGAGGGGGACAGAGGTGCCTGTCTGCTGACCTGACCCCTCCTCTAGAGAGGTTTGCTGCCTGCTGGAGGCGAGGATAAGAGATGTGTCTGAAAGGCTGCCAAGGCTTGTCTGCTCATCGGACTACTACCCTCTGTTGCTCTTTCACGTGGGTGCTAATGATACAGAGAGCAAACTAGAGACAATCAAAGAAGACTTCAAGGAGTTAGGCATGATGGTCTTCTCATTGGCCCTGCTGATTAGGGGGAAGCATGGGAGGAGTAGGAAGATTTTTCCAAGTTAACAACTGACTACGCCGTTAGTGTTGGCAACAGGGTTTTGGATTCTATGATTATGGAACATGGTTTGAAGACCAACAACTGGTGGGGAGAGATGGGATTCACCTCACCAAGCGGGGCACATTTGCCTTTGCAAACAGGTTAGCCAGCCTAGTAAAGAGGGCTTTAAACTAG
>NW_028186299.1:1547626-1549698 GCF_003343005.1 Rhea americana
AGATGCGACAAGGAAGGGTAAGGCCCAGTTGGAATTGAGTCTGGCAAGGGATGTCAAGGACAACAGGAAGGGCTTCTTCATATGCATCAGCAGCAAGAGGAGGACTAGGGAAAATGTGGGCCTGCYGCTGAATGGGTGGGGGGCTGGTGACAAGGGATACAGAGAAGGCAGAATTACTGAATGCCTTCTTTGCTTCAGTCTTCACTGCTAAGGGCAGCCCTCAGGAATCCTGCAGCCTGGACGTGGGGGAGAAAGTCTGGAGAAGGGAAGATTCTCCTTTGGTCGAGGAGGAAAGGATTAGAGACCTTCTGGGCAGGCTAGACATCCACAAATCCATGGGCCTGGATGGGATGCCCCCACGGGTACTGAAGGAGATGGCGGATGTTGTTGCCAGGCCACTCTCCATCATCTTTGAAAGGTCCTGGAGAGGTGCCTGAGGACTGGAAGAAAGCCAGTGTCACTCCAGTCTTCAAAAAGGGCAAGAAGGAGGACCCAGGCAACTATAGGCCAGTCAGCATCACCTCCATCCCTGGAAAGGTGATGGAACACCTGGATGTCATCTCCAGGTATATGAAGGAGAAGGTGATCAGGAGTAGCCAGCATGCATTCACCAAGGGGAAATCCTGTTTAGCCAATGTGATAACCTTCTAGGATGGAATGACTGGCTGCATAGATGAGGGGAGAGCAGTGGATGTTGTGTACCTTGACTTCAGCAAGGCTTTTGACACTGTCTCCCATAACATCCTCCTAGATGAGCTCAGGAAGTGTGGGTTAGACRAGTGGACAGTGAGGTGGATTGAGAACTGGCTGAAGGGCAGAGCTCAAGGGTGGTCATGGGTGGCATGGAGTTGGAGGCCTGTAGCTAGTGGTGTTCCCCAGGGCTCAGTCCTGGGTCCTGTCCTGTTCAACTTTTTCATCAGTGACCTGGATGAGGGGACAGAGTGCCTCCTCAGCAAGTTTGCTGATGATACCAAGCTGGAAGGAGTGACTGAKACACCWGARGGCTGTGCTGCCATTCAGAGAGACCTGGACAAGCTGGAGAGTTGGGCTGAGAGGAACCTCATGAGGTTAGACAAGGGCAAGTGCAGAGTCCTGCACGTAGGGAAGAATAACCCTAGGCACCAGTAAAAGCTGGAGACTGAACTACTGGAGCATAGCTCTGAAGAGAGGGACCTGGGAGTGATGGTGGATGAAAAATTAACCATGAGTCACCAATGTGCCCTTGTGGTCAGGAAGGCAAATGGTATCCTGGGGTGCATTAGGAAGACTGTTGCCAGCAGGTCGAGGGAGGTGATCCTGAACCTCTACTCAGCCCTGGTGAGGCCTCATCTTGAGTACTGTGTCCAAGTCTGGGCTTCCCAGGACAAGAGAGACATGGAGCTCCTGGAGAGAGTCCAGTGTAGGGCTACGAAGATGATCAGAGGGCTGGAGCACCTGCCCTATGAGGAACGGCTGCAAGAGCTGGGCCTCTTCAGCCTGGGGAAGAGAAGCCTGAGGGGGGATCTTATCAATGTGTACAAGTACCTGAAGGGACAGTGTCAAGGGGACAGGGACAAAGTTTTTTCAGTTGTCCTATGTGACAGGACAAATGGCAATGGACAAAAACTGAACCACAGGAAGTTCTGCCTGACTGTGAGGGGGAAATCCTTCCTAGTGAGAATGACGGAGCACTGAAACAGATTGGGCTGAGAGGTTGTGGAGTCTCCTTCTCCGGAGATTTTCAAGGCCCACCTCGAAGCAACCCTCCCAACATGCTCTAGGTAACCCTGCTGCGGGGGGAGATTGGAAGAGATTATTTCCAATTGTCCCTTAAAACCTTACTGATTCTATGACTGCCTAGAAATTCCTAGGATCACTGAGAAGGTCAGCATGATGATACCTAGATCCCGGCGACACTTCCTRGAGCCCCGGGGAGACAATCCCTAGAGCCCCARGGCGTGATCTAACAYCYGCRGGCATCACCTAGCCTCCGAGGACATTCCCGAGGAGCCCAGGGCGCCATGCAGAACCCCCAGGCGCCGCCTAGGCCTCTGCCCGGCCCCCTGCGCCCCGCCTACAACCATCGCAGCGTG
>NW_028186300.1:0-1010 GCF_003343005.1 Rhea americana
CTGTCCCATGTGTCCCCTTGGGTGCCATGTGTCCCCTTGGGTGTCCCCATCCCGTGTCCCCACACCCAACCTGTGTCCCTGTCCCAAGTCCCCTGCCCCATCGCATGTCCCTGTTCTGTGTCCCCATTCCGTGTCCCTGTCCGTGTTTCCATGTCCACACACCCGTCCCGCGTCCCTGTCTCGTGTCCCCATGTCCCTCCTTGTGTCCCTTGCCCCGTCCCTTGTCCCCGTGTCTCCTGCCCCGTCCTCGTGTCCCTTGCCCAGTGCCACATCCCTGTGCCCGCTCCGTCCTGTGTCCCCCGCCCTGTCCCACACGCCTGGGTCTCCTGCCCCTCTCCGTGTCCCTCGCCCTAGCCCACGTCCCCGAGTCCTTGCCCCGCTGACGCCCCGTCCCCGTCCCCCCGCAGCCGCCGAGAAGGTGGAGGCGCTGCCGGACCAGGCCGCCTCGGAGTCCCGCAACCGGGTCCGCGTGCGGCAGGACCTGGCCTCGCTCCCGGCCGAGCTCATCAACCAGATCGGCAACCGCTGCCACCCCAAGCTCTACGACGAGGGCGACCCCGCCGAGAAGCTGGAGCTCGTGACAGGTGTGGCCGGGGCGCGGGACCGGGGTCCCCGGGGCCGGGGGGCGCTCCCGGCCCCGCTGACCCCCCCCGTCTCCCCTCGCACCAGGCACCAACGTGTACATCACGCGGGCGCAGCTGATGAACTGCCACGTGAGCGCCGGGACGCGGCACAAAGTCCTCTTGAGGCGGCTCCTGGCGTCTTTTTTTGACCGGTGAGCGGGGCCCGGACCCCCCGGTTCTCCCCCCGGACGCCGTTTTGGGGTCCCGTTGGGACCCAGGCCGGACGCCTGGGTTCTTACCCCGGCGCTTTGCCCCTTTGCCAGCAACACCCTGGCCAACAGCTGTGGCACGGGCATCCGCTCCTCCACCAACGACCCCAGCCGGAAGCCGCTGGACAGCCGGGTCCTGCACGCRGTGAAGTGTGAGTGCGGGAGGGGACGGGGCCAC
>NW_028186301.1:0-1011 GCF_003343005.1 Rhea americana
GTCCTCCCTTGGAGGTTTCCAAGACCAGACTGGATGAAGACCAGAGCAATATGGTCTAACCTCAGAACTGATCCTGCTGTGAGCAAGGYGATTGGGCTAGGGACCTGCTGAGGTCCCTTCTAGCCTGAAGGAGTCCATKAVTCTTCCCACTCTTGATCTTCCCTTATTGATATCAGGGAAAGTACCATGGTACCCTGTGACAGTAGAAGCAGGCCAACTTTCTTGTCCTTCTCCAGTCAGGATTATTCAAATGCAAGCCTTCTTGGCAGGAATTTCCCAAACAGCCCTGATCAATCCTTTGCTTCGCTTTTAATTTCCATATCTTTTTTTCTTTCTCTTCTTTTATGTTTCTCTCTTCAAACATTCTGATCCCTTCCCATACAGTCCACCCCTGCTTACCCTCCATCTATTGGCTATGGTGGTGGTGGTGGTGGTGGTGTGGTTTTGGTTTCTTATGTTTTGACACAGAGGAGCTTCAATCCCGAAGGATCTTGAGAAACTCAGGTGATTTGAAGAGATACCTCATGAAGATTTACAAGAGAAGTGTCAGGTACTGTGCCTAGGTGGGAATAATTCCATCTATGAGGAGAGACTGAGGGACCTGGGCATCTTTAGCCTGGTGAAGTGGAGGCAAAGGGCAGTAGAACAGTAGCCTGTGACTGCTTGAAGGGTGCTTTCAGAGCTGAGGGAGCTTTTCTTCGTAGCGGGAAACATCATGAGAAGCAGAAAAAGACACAAACAGCAGCTTGTGGGGTTTAGATGTTGCTTCTGGAAAAAAAATCCCTTGAAGGCTAGTGTTGTGGTGCTACAGGTCAACCAGAGGGAGTCTGTGGTGAGTGCATGTCTTTGTGTTTCAAGGAAAAGCAAGTGAGGACAGGGAGACATCAGGAGAGGTAGGGAGATCCCGGGGTGATAGCAAGGTGGGGAAGCAGCTGGGTGTGTACAGGCTGCAGGGAAGCAGGCGCAGGCATGGGAAAGCATGGGACAGCCTGTGGTGGAGATGGCTGAGGG
>NW_028186302.1:0-1041 GCF_003343005.1 Rhea americana
CTGGTGCTGGCGCCGGTGCAGCGCGCCCCGGGAGGCAGCGACGAGACGCTCGGCCCCACGCCGCTCTGCAGCGGGGCGCGCGGGGGTCCCGGCCGCCACCGCAGCGCCTCAGTCATTCAGCCGAGGGAGAGGGGGWCCAGGAGGAGGGGAACAGGCTGTCGGACAGCTCCTCAGCGGTCTTTTCCTGTTAGCATCGGGCGCACGGCTGCTCCTCAAGCGGGGAAAGGCGCGCCAGGCTCCCGCGTGGCCGGCGCCGCTTGGGAGTCTGGGTTTTCTTGCAAACGTGGGGAGAAACTGAGGGCAGCGGAGGGACCTCCTGGTGCAGGGAGCGAGTGCGTGCGCCGCAGCCTCGCGCCGCTGGGCTTCGAGGCTCCCGGGCCACGTGCCTCCCGCGGAGCAGCGGCCGGCGCGGGCACCGCCGCCGCCCCCCGCTCCCTCCTCCCACCGCTGCTGGGGGACCCTGGCCGCGTCCAAAAGCAGTGCGGGAGCGGGCCTCGCTGGGAAGCAAAGCACGGCTGCAAAGCCCCTCTTCCGGCTTTGGGGTAACGACCGGCAAGCCGGAACCCGTGTTAGAGGCTCGCGCTGCAAACAGCTTCGTCGAGCACCACGCTCAGCCGGAGCAAAACCGTCCGGCACATCCATCTTTACGGCTCTGCCTGGAAAAACCACGCCAGGAGGAAGAAAAGGCGTGTGCTACCAAACCGGGCTGGATCCAAGGCGGCAGCGCAGCCTGAGCCCCCGCGCGTGCCCGTCCGGCTGCGGATCGGCAGATGCGGCTGTCCGGCTCTCCCGCCCGCAGCACTGCTCCTCGCGGGTGCCGCCGGCCGGCCAGGGCACCGCCACACTGCCCCTCGCCGGGCGCCGGCTCCAGGCTCCCCTGCACCAGGCAGAAAGGCAGCGCCGAGCCGCACGGCACCCGGCCCTCGCCCTCGACCCCCCCAGGATGAGGACATGGGGGTGGGGGTGGGGATGGGGATGTGGGGATGGGAACAGGGATGGGGACGGTTATGGGGACAGGGATGGGGAGGTGGGGATGGGAAG
>NW_028186303.1:0-1013 GCF_003343005.1 Rhea americana
GTGTTAGCAGTTCCTGCTCATTCCCTGCCCGTCTCTGCTGCCTGCAGCAGTCCCTGCTGAGACCTTTCTCTGTCCCAACATCTTTTCCCTGTCAGTGCTCACAGACCCCATTCCTCTGTGTGCTCAGTTCTACGGAAACCTGCTGGGACCGTGCACTGTCCAGAGGCATGTCTGCACATGCAGTTCATAAGGAGCAGGTCACGTAAACCCCAGGGAGGCCACAAGGGTGATGCTGATGCTGGCTGTAGGCTAAGGTCAGGGTCGAAGAGGTTTGCTGAGCTTTCTCACAGAGCTACTGATCTCTGTGTGTGAACTCCTGTGAGTCCCAGTTCCTTGCCAAAACAGAAAACTCACCTTTTTTTCTCGCTGCCAGAATTAGGGAGAAAACTGAAAGCACAGAGACCAGAAGGAAAGCTCCTTCCCTTTCAGGTAGCCCTTCTCTTGCTCTTCCTTTTGAAAAGACTTCTTGGACATGTCTTGTGCATGAACTAGAACAGCTCCAAGCAGCCTTGACCCACGCAACACCCTCTCAAAGGGAAAATGAACCTGCCTGGGCCAGAGTTAGTGCTGTCATTCAAAGCTTCTCCCGGCAGTGCCATTGGGAGCTGCCCAGACAGGCTGAGTCCTGACCTTCGCAGGTGGCAGAGTCACTACCTTGGGCACACAGCACCTTGGGGTGCAGGGATGCTGCTCTGTATCGCTGCCCTGCRCAGACCTGGGTGCACGCCCCAGCAGCACACCGCTGCAGTATCCCTGGGAGAAGGAAGCAGGGTGCCCTGTCCCTGTGACAGTCTGCAGCCAGACCCCTGTTCTGAAGCGTATCCTCCTGCTGCCATATGCCCTGGATACTCCAGAAAAAAAAGATTATTAAAATTCCTATCAGCCCTGGTTTGAGCTGGATTCAGAAGACCCCTCCAGGAACCTCTGTAGCATTGCCCCATAGCCAGAGACTTACCGTGTCAGGGGCTGGGAAGATTTCTCCCACAAGAAGCTCTCCTCTCTTCCCACTCCAC
>NW_028186304.1:0-1002 GCF_003343005.1 Rhea americana
GGTGGGAATGGGGGACACTGGGGCTCCCCCAGGCCGGGGGGGGCCGGACGCCTGGGCCCCGTGGCTGACGGCACCGTGCGCAGGCTCTCGGCACCATGGCGGAGAACGACGTGGACAACGAGCTGCTGGACTATGAGGACGACGAGGTGGAGAACCAGGCGGGGGGCGACGGCGTGGACGTGCCCTCCAAGAAGGACGTCAAGGGCTCCTACGTGTCCATCCACAGCTCCGGCTTCCGCGATTTCCTCCTTAAGCCGGAGCTGCTCCGCGCCATCGTCGACTGCGGCTTCGAGCACCCCTCGGAAGGTGGGGCCGGGCGGGGGCCCGGCGGGGGCGCGCCGCGGCCCCCGCGCTTGGGTCCTCACCGCCTCCTCTGGCTCCGCAGTGCAGCACGAGTGCATCCCGCAGGCCATCCTGGGCATGGACGTGCTCTGCCAGGCCAAGTCCGGCATGGGCAAGACGGCCGTGTTCGTGCTGGCCACGCTGCAGCAGCTGGAGCCCGTCACGGGGCAGGTGAGCGGAGGGAGGGGGCGCGGCGGACGGGGTGGGGGGGTGCCGTGGGGACGCCCTGCTCATGGCCCGGCGCCCCCAGGTCTCGGTGCTGGTGATGTGTCACACGCGGGAGCTGGCGTTCCAGATCAGTAAGGAGTACGAGCGCTTTTCCAAGTACATGCCCAGCGTCAAGGTGAGGGGCCGGGGCGGCAACTGGGGGAACAAGAGAGGGCACGGAGGGGCCCCAGGCGTGACGCAGGGGGGTTAAAGGGGGTCCAGGCTGCCAGGACAGGGATGAAGCGGGGCGTGGAGGGGCCCGGGACATGAAAGTGGTGCAGCGGGGTCCTGAGCTGCCGCAGAGGGGGCAAAGCGGGGCAAGGAGGGGGCTGGGGCACGAAGAGGGGCAGGAAGGGGCCCCAGGCCGCTGAGGCGGGGCAGGTGGGGCAGGGAGAGGGTCTGGGGTCCAGAAGAGGGCTGCGAAGACGGTTTGGGGTGCGAAGCAGGATTCTA
>NW_028186305.1:0-9551 GCF_003343005.1 Rhea americana
CCCCAAGCCCTGCAAAGGCCGGTGCCTCAGTTTCCCTGCACGGAAAGCCGAGGGTGCACGTTCCCCGCGCCCGCGGGCCGGCACCCGCGCCCGGCGGTGGCGGCGCCGAGCCCCGGCGAGCCCCGGCGCTGGCGGGGCGGCAGCGCGGCCGAGGGGCGCAGCGCCCGCCGGCAGCAGCCTGGCAGCACGCGCCGAGCAGGGGCCCGCAGCGAAAGGGGATTATTTTTAGCGTGGTTTCTAAGGAAATGAGACTTTAGCAAYGGCTCTGTCTGTCTGTCCGCTGCCGCCCTCCCCTTCCTCTCCCTCTCTTTGCAGAGCTGCAGGGTGCTTTCAGCTGAGAGCTGAAGGGCAGAGGCCTGAAACGTGTCAGGTTCCTCCGCGCTGYGCAAAAATCGATGCTGGGAAGCAGAGACCGAAGGCGCCCTGCCCACGCTCCCGGCTGCCCGCGCGCCCCGGCCCGGGCGGCTCCCGGCAACGCCGCCGCTCGTGGGCCCGCCGAGGGTGCTGAGGCTCAGGCCGAGGTGCTCCAGGGCCGGGCCGACGTCCCCGTCCCCGAGGGAGCTGTTGCTCGAGTCAAGGGAGCGCAGGGCCGGGAGGGCGGCGAATGCCTGTGGGCTCAGCTGGGCCCTTGGCACAACAAGTTTGCCGGGTCTCAGCTGTAGCCTCAACCGCATGCGCTGATGTTTGGCTAAAACACCGCAGACAACGTGGCCAAGCCCTGGGAACGTCTCCCTGCAGAGACGCGCACTGAGGAGCTGCGGGGGACCCCGGTTATCCAAAATATTTGCTACCTCTGAACCCCTTTCTGCCCAGGTTTGGACGCTCCTAGGTCACCCCCGGGGCTGAACGGGCCAGGGAGGGCGAGCACTGCTCYGGAGCTGCCGCTGCAGCCTCGAGCGGGGTGGGAGCTCATCCCCCGCTCCCGCGCCTCCGACTGCTCCGCCGGGCACCCAAAGGCAAGCCGCCGGGGGGCTGGAAACGCGCTGCTGCGCCCCGGAGGCCGGTGCAGCCCGGCGGCTCTGCCGGGGTCGAGGGGATGTGCCGGACCGCCGGCACTGCCAGGCTCCCGGCCAGGAGGTGCCTCTGCCCACCCTGGGGCAGTGGTGGCCGCGTCAGACTGTGACGTCTGGGGACGACCTGGCCCCAGGAAGAGCCAAGCAAGGAGCTGGGCCATCCCCTGGGGACAGTTTTTCTTGCAGAGACGCCAGGCGGGGAGCGAGCCAGGCAGGCTGCAGYGGCCCGGAGCCCCGCGCGATGCCCAGGCTGCTCCAGGCACGTCACAGCCGCAGTCTGACGGAGCAAAACCCTCTCCCCGATCCCAGGGACCCAGCTCAGCCGTGATTTCACCACCGGAGGAGCGCAGCACCCAGAGAGGAGGGCACCCACCCGGCCACGTCCTGCCCCGGCTGCGGAGCGGCGGGCGCGGACGCAGAGCGGGGCCGCCCCGCCGGGCGCTGGCGCCGGCTCCGCGTTGGCCAAGCCGGCGCCGAGAACAGGTTCTGCCTCATTTCTGCGCGGGGCGGTCGGGGAGCGCGCAGGCCGCCAGCCGGGGCATGCCCGGAGCCAGCGCCCAGCCCCGCCACCGCCGCAGCCCTCCGCTCGCGCGGCGGGAAGGGAGTGGGTGCAAAGAGCGATTCCCTTCCCACACCCCGGCCCTGCTCCCACTGGACCCGTTTTTCCGGTCCGCGAGGCACAGCTGGGGCTTCCCGCGCCAGCCCGGCCTCGCCGGGGGCAGCTGAGGCAGGGAGCGCCCGCTGGCATCCGCAGCCGCTCTCCTGCCCCGGGGTCCAGCTCAGCGACATCCCACCCCGAGCACAGAGGAAGGGAATTGGGGATTCGGACACAAGCATTGAGGACCCCCCTCGGCGCCCTGAAATCCCCCGCAGCGGTGCGGCAATGCCACGGGGACCCCCTGCTCCCTGTGCCAGGGTGTCCCTGGTTGTTGGCAGCAAGAGGGTGATGGGGTTGGGCAGGTCCCGGCTGCTGATGCGGGCGATGGGGACATTTCTGACCCGTGCAGACTCGTCGCACATCTCTGCAGGGAAAAGAGAGGCACAGTCCGATTCAGCACCGAGTCACCCTGCAGGATGGGACCCCCTATGCAGAGGAGCACCGCAGGAGCCCTGCTCCTGGTGGCACGTGTGTGCACGCAGCCAGGCACAGGCACCCACATCTCCCTTCTCCCAGGGTGGGAAGATTGTGCTTTGCTAAATTTTGGCCTCCTAAAGCCAAGGGTGGAGCCAAGAGTGGCACAGGAATCCTGAGCTGTGCAGGTTGGAGCTCCATCAGCTACCAAGGGCATCTCTGGGGGCCCCAAGGGGTGACAGGGCAGGGCTTCATCCCGATGTGCAGAGCCCCGGGACACAGCGGACGTGGGAGAGGCTAACCCACCCCGATGGTCCCCACTGCAGGGCACAAGCATCTCTGCAAACTCAAGGGGGCCTTTTACACCCTGTCAGCTCAGCTTTGCATGACCCCCAGCTCCGAATTCTCCCTTCCCTTGTYGCCGGTGCTTTTGCACTGCTGCATGCCATCCCAGCAGCGATGGGGCTGCTGGTTGCCCAGGCAGATTCCCAGCYGCAGGAGCCGAGGCTGCGCCGGGCCATCTGGCCAGCTCCCCCGCCAGCGGCTCGGCTCCCCGTGCCCTCTGCCCTCCCGGCTGCCAGCGCCTTTGATGTGCTGCTCACTGCACTTCCCGGGCACGCGGGACCGGAGCGGAGCTCCAGAGAGCCGTGGGCAGGGGAGCTGCTTGCTTGCAACCTCCTCTTCATTTTTAATCTGTGCAACAGAGCATGGATCTCACGAWGCTTCCACCTTTGGCTTCACCCGGGGATGAAGTCCGAGGCCTTCCCAGGGAGGTGCAGGCAGCTGAGAGCCCCTGGGCTGGGTCTCGCACCCCCCTTCCCTCCCTCCCTGGCAACAGAAAGGATTAGGGGGTGGCTGAGCACGACAAGGGAGGCGCAGCCCCAGTGGCACCAGGGCCGCAGGCAGCCCAGACACCGCTGCTGGCATTTCAAAAGCTCCCACTGTGCAAATGCTTACGTGCAATTTGATACCGTCCCCCAGGGAGCCCTTTGATGCGGCCCTGCTAACAGGATGAGGGACGTGGGCCCCCTCCCCTCTGGCTGGCTGCAATTAAATGACCCCCCTTCAAAGCCGGCTCGACGCCAGCCCAACAGCGCCAGTCCCCATCGGCGCAGGGCGTCCAGCTCCTCGACCCCGCTGCAGAAGGTCTCCTTCAGCAGAGAGACTCGGTCTCRCGGGGACACGGGGGCCAGGGCTGTGCCCCAAGGGAAGCGCCGGTGCCCACAGCACGGCTCGGCAGCTCGGGGCCGAGCAGAGACCCTCCATCGTACATCTATCCACCCAGGGCCAGACACCTCCTAGCCTGCCAGCCAGCTGCAGCCTCGTTTTGCTGCATTTAATGGCTTTTAGCTTTCCAGGGAGCAGCAGGGTTGAGATGAGAGCTCCCCTTGCACAGGCAGCTGCCAGGGTGAATTCACCGCGCTCGGCCACCCTGGGCACGGACAGAGGCGCAGGGACRCAGCAAGGGTCCCTCTGCTCTTTCTTACGAGGTGCTCAGCAGGTGGGGATGGATCCTGCCACTCAGCTTAGCGACCTCCCYGGCTTTCTGCAGCTTCCATCTCTCTCCGGGGCTCGGGTGGCCATGGTGAGAGGCAAATGAGAAGAATCGGAGGAGCAGGGCTACGTGCAGGCACAGCCTCTCTCCATCGCTCCRGCTGCAGAGCTGCTAGTGCCATGCAACCAGCCCCTGGGAGAGAGACTTGGTGTCCAAGCGTGACTATCTTGGCACACTCAGGCTGGCTGGCAACACATAACCCTCTAACACCATGACTCAAACCATCCAGCTCAGCTCCCACGCACCTTCGTACTCCCTGCAGCTCCTTCACTCAACGGGTAGCAGGAGCTGGTTAGAAAAATCCTGCCACTCTTTGGAGGCGAACATGATCCCAGCCCAGCTGCCAGTAGGACAGTTATACCCGTATAAAGCTGCATACGATGGGCAGAGTGAATTTTGCACGCTCACCTTTTTCTCCAGACACAAATGCATGCAGGCAAAACGCACGGCAGGTGCCATTTCCCCCCACCGCAATCGCACGCAGGCAGTTTCACAGGTCAGGCRCGACCCCAGAGCCAGCCCGGGAGTTACACAGCCACAGGAGCAGCATAGCTTAGAYGTAGATCTGAGTAGGGGAGGATCCAGGTGGTATTTTGTAAGATGACCGTGCTGCTAAATCCCTGAGCCTCGTACACAACCTAATTTTAAGACTGATCTGCTTCCCCCACCGCACAGCTTTGGCCTCTGGAAATCAGATGCAACAGAAAAGCAGCTGGCTGCGGTACCAMGCATTACAACACACCAGGGCCCAGCTTCCTTCTCTCCCAGTTCAGGCAATGGTGCTCTGCTGGGAGAAGGGAAAATTAGGCCTGCTTTCTGCATCCTACTCTGCCCTCAGCTCCTCCACAGTTCCTGGCAGCCTCTGCCCCAGCACACACATCCCCTCACCAAAAGCTTGCAGGGAAATGGAAGCCAGGAGCTCTGCTTCAGCAGGGGAAGGAGCTGGAAGGCAAGTCTCTCCCAGCCTCTAAGAAAATASGGATGCCAGAGACTTAAGACTATATAAAGGGATGTTTTTCACAGCTAAAGGAGACAAGGTCCCTTGTGCTTGTTCTTCTAGAAGATAAACCTGCCCATTCTCCTCCCCAGAGGGCTCAGCTCCCACTCAACCGGGGCCGCACAGGGGCTTTGCTCATCTGGCAGAGGCTTAGGGACTCGGACAAGGCCACTTCTCTTCCTAAGCACGACAAAAGTCCAGSGAAGGCCTCAGTATTTAGGGACCAGCTTTTAGGGCTCTGGCACAGCAGCATGCAAGTGCAGCAAGCACAGGGCACTGCAGCCAGCACCCTCGCCTGTAAGCAGCCTGGGTCCACCTGCACCGCAGCAAGGGCTTCCCACTCCGCAGCGATCTGCTTCCAGCACAGTTCCTCCTGCCCACAGCACCTCCCCTTTTCTAACAGCAGGTCAGAGAACAGGGATCCCAGGGAAAGGCTTGTGACTTGCCTGGAGCAGGGCAAAAGGCAGGTTCAGAAAGCAAAAGGCCCAGGACCTTCAAGTTCAGACTGCTGTATGCAGCCAGAGACACACTGCCTTTGGGCAGGAGAGAGGCCAGAGCCAGGCAGGCAGGCAGACCAACCCCCCTCCTGGCTGACAACTGGAAGAAGCATCTCAACAACAACAAAAAAAAAAGACAGTGCTTGGAGACATCCACAGAAATAAGTTTATTTCCCCTACCGTCAGGATTATGAAACCACAGAAGCAGAGTTTAAATATTTACAAAGTAATCCAGCGCCCCACGGAGATCAAGAGAACAAAGGATGAGGGTATGGAGGGCCAGYCGCCGCCAAAGAGCGGCAGCAAAACCCTGGAGCTCCACCGCACAGCCACGTGCAAAGGGGAAAAGAAGGGGGCATAAAACTGGCAGCTGGAGGGTAAAGGACACAGTAAAACTTTAATGTGGCTATTCAAAAGGGGCACTGAGAAGAAGCTAGTAATGAGATGAGAGAAGTTACAAGGAGAGGACATTCCTTATCCACCCACCTTCTTCCACCTCCCACACTGAGAGGAAACAGCCGGTCCCCCCACAACCACAGCCACTGGATGCAGCACTACTGGAGAAGCCGTGCTGAGCTCAGCTCATGCACTCCCACAGCAATGCACGGGCACTACTGCAGCACAGGGTCCGACCAGCACAGCAGGTACAGCCCACCTGCAACGGCCATCGCCCACCCTCTTTCCTTCTGCAAGTGCAAACAACGTTGCACGTTCAGCAATKATGTCCAAGCTGGCTCTGTGGTACCTCAGCGCTGGGCTTGCCTTTGGAGTTAGCCACGTTTCCTCTGGATACCTGGAGCCCTTCTCCCCGTCTGCCAGTCAAGGCCCAAGTGGAAGCAGGTCAGCTGTTCAGCCAGGACTTAGCAAAGATTGCTCTTCTTCCCTCGCAGCAGGAAGTCCCAACCAACAGGAAGGCCCATTTGCAGCTGCACCATAAGATTCTCAGTTCAAAATCCAAATACRGTAAAAATCATTAGCAGCAAAAGACAAGGATTTTCTGCGGTGGGGAATGGCACTCAACATGTTTTTAGAAATCCCAAGAGCAGGGGATTGTGGCCAGCAGCCCTGTTCCCAGCCTCCCCCAACAACTCAAAGTCTCAGCTTTGGCAACACTTGTGTAGCTTATCGATAAAACACCTGGAATCAACTTGTGAGATAAGACTAAGAGTCTCTAGGTTATTGCTACTGTTTAAGACAGGTTGGCTTCAGCCCTGGGGCCAGGGACTACCAGCACTTCCTTGGCAGGTCACACTGAGTAACTATATTTAAAAAATTTAAAATTAGGGCAAATAACTCATCTCTCCTGTTCAGCTGGCTAGTCCTAGGGCACATTAACCAGTAGACTTGCTGGGTAGGAACCACARCAGTGCAGAGTAACTCAATAAGACATCAGCCTTTCATTGTAAGGTTCTCTTTGATGCAAGATCTTGGCTTTCTAATCAGCCCCAGGCCCAGCTATCAGCAGCCTCCAGCCTGCTCTCCACTCAGGCTTGAAATGACTGCACACAGGAGACACTGATGACTATTTCAGTTCCAGGAACAAGGCGAAGGGCACAGAGGTCTGCACACATCCTCCCTTCCATCTCAGGAACACCAGCACCAGAGGAGAAAGAGACGATTAGAATGCAGAGAGAAGGGGGAGGCTTAAGGGGCTGTTTAAAAGTAACTGACACAGAAGAAAATGCTGAAATGGTGAAGCCTAAGATGACACCTCAGACCTCCCATACAGCTAGCAGAGCCAGGGAGAGGAAAGTGGATGGGGAAGTACATAGGGACAGTTTTGACAGCCAGCAGGGTGACTGTGAATGTGCTTCCAAAGTCAGAGGAAGCCACAAGGATAACGTGCAGTCAAGAATAGCTTTCATGCTGGCTACAAGGACTCCTCGMAGCTGAAATTCATCAGGTACTAAAGAGCTGGCTTCATAAGGCTTGAGTGGAAAAACTAACTTGTTTTGCACTGAGGGAATGTGCTCAATTGCACATAACCCATTGGCCACATTTTCTGAAAAAGCCACCTGCCTCACCACCCCACAGAGAGCAGCATCTGCAAGCCAGAGCCTCGAAAGACAGGCTTGTGCCTCCTGCCCTGGACTTTGCTCTGGGTCACATCCAAACCCATCTCCTGCTTACCAGTCAGGAGCAACCTGCTCTTCTAGTACCCCCTGTCTGCTCTTACAGTTCAAAAAGACCATCGAAGGCTGCCAGACCGGCATTTCTCATGTTCAAAGCCAACACTCTGAAGTGCTTTTAGCCAGGTATGCCAAAGAAGTTAGCAGAATTCCTGCTCACTGTCCTGGAACCGGCTACAAAAAAAGCTAGTGCCCTCATTTGCCACTGCAAAGCTCAACCACTGGAATATGGCASTCTTCCAATCCCTTCACCTCTTCTTCTAATCTCTGACACCCTCAGTAAGCTCAGGACTCAGGTACTGCTCTCCAAGGCATGGACATTTTCAAAATCCTACACTAAACCTTCTCTTGGCACATACCTGCTGTTGCTGCCACCTTGGCAGATAAGCTATGACACATGAAGTACTAGGGTTCAAAGGAGAGCTAGTGGCTTGTGAGATGTGTAATGACAATTTTAGGCATTCAGAGCACAGAAGAAGCAGGAAAGCTCTACTTTCTCTGGCACAAGCTAAAAGCAACTTGGCCCATTTCTGCAACATGCTATTGGAAGTGTGCAGACTGCCACGAGGCATACCCAAGTCAGTCAATCTGCTTTCCTGGGCTCACTAGCAGGACCAGATGAATTTGCCCTGCCATGAAGTGCGTCTCCTCAGAGAGATGCCCTGCCATCAACACACTCTTTCAGCACAGGGGAGACTGTCAATGAGTGCTGTGGCAYCCTACACGCCCTGGAGAAGCCCTACACCTCCTCTTTGAAACACGTGCTACAGTGGAGTCATGCAGTACAGAAACAACATCCCCCCCTTGGAGACTCAGGAAATCTGAGGAAGCATCTGATAAAGTCTGCCAAGAGGAAGAAACCAGGTGATCAGAGAGAACCTTACAAGGYGTATCTGCTTGTGCTCTTGAACCAGGAGGCAGGGTTAGCCTTGTGGCCTTACCTCACAGTGAAAGAAAAGGTGCCCACCCCTCTCCTTTCCCAGTTGCACTTCTAGCTAACAAAATGCAGAGGGGGAGCATATTCAGGGAGAGATCAAGAGGCCTCAGGACCCCAACACTGGGAGACACCATTGACAGAATGAAAACAGAAGGAAAAGAAACCAGTCTCAGGAAATAAAGATGAGAGCTGTTACTATGGAGTGGAGCTGCTGCTTTCCCTAGTAAATGCCTCCCACAGTCCCATGCCTCCATCTCGCTGGATCAAGYGGCCAGTTTCCTCCTTCGCGTGCCCATGGAATGGGGAGTTCACAGCTGCCATCACCGCAAATGAAGAGTCAGAACAATCGTCAGGATTACCCCCAAGAAGAGGGCAAATGGAAGCCAGGTCTTCACAAACCCCCCTATGCTGCAAGATGGAGAAAAAAAGGGGGGGGTTAAAACATAAGAAACAAGCAGAAAAGGACAAGAGAAAGAGAAAGATGTGAGGACAATTAGAGAAACTGCAGGGAAATATAGTGCCCTTCTGACTTTCTTCATCTGTTGCTGGCACTGCCACACATCTTGTTCTAGAGGTTCAGTCTGGGATAAAAAATAGAACTAATAGTCCAAGAATAACTACATCATGACCAACAGGGCTAGAATCTCCTTCCAACTCAAATCCAGGCCAAACTTTAGCATTTTGGTATCTATACACACAGGAGTGGTGATGGTASATCACAAACAATAAAACACCATTAGAGTAGGCCTCACTATTCAGACTTGTGGTACATTTATCTAAGACAGTAGGGACTGCGCTTGCCTAAAAGCWGGTAGAGAAGCTCTTCTGGAATAGGGCATGACCCAACAGAAGAGGAGCAATGGAGCTTTATGCAGGGCAGTCCTCACAGAAACTCCTCTCCAGGCCCAAGGAATTGAAAGTAGGTTCCCTTTCTAGTAAGGAAAGCCTAAGATTTTCCTCTGAACTTCAGGCTGGAAGCTCTGACAAAACCCATGACTAGGTTTTAATATAAACAAGATTTGAGAGAGAAGAGAGACCAGTAATCCTCAGACACAAGCCATTCTCTGACCCTGTGTTCTGACCTAACCCAGACAAAAGACTCRAAAGAGGGAGAGTTTGATTTAGCTGGAATTTCCCAAATTCCAGACACCCTAAAGAAATTGTTAGATACAGTATTTCAGGAGCAGTGTCCAGTGCAACCACTGACTCTTTTGTTAGGAACAAGCATCAGACAGTAGCAGCACCATCTGCCACCAACATATCTCCCCCACAACACAACAGATCTGCATGCTGTGAGGAAGAGATGCTTCTCCCTTCTCCACAGGAAAGGGCAAAGTTTTGCAGGGCTAGC
>NW_028186305.1:9598-46917 GCF_003343005.1 Rhea americana
AAAAAAAAAAAAAAAAAAAAAAGAGAGTCCATTTGCCTGTTGAATCTAGACTGGTCCTCAGCTCACCTTACATACTTCCCGTACAGCAGTGAGAAGAAGCAGAGTTTGACCATGTTCCAGGAGGTGCTGTTATCATATCTCATCAAGTTTAAGGCCAGAGCCACATGAGAATGGCAGTTATCACAGCAAAGATTGTGCTGGAACACAAAAAGAGGCACAGCATTAGAAATGCTGTCCCTGAGGCTCCCCACTTTGGCACACTGTCCTAGTTCAGACCAACAGGCTCAGGTCACACCACAAGGACCCAGACACTGTGGAGATGCTGGTATGTACACAGATGGGACATCAGAGCCTTACCATTCGGTGCTTGTACTCCTCTGATGCATCATGTACAGCTGTGTCCCAAGCATTGGGACTGGTGGAGTACACTTTGTTGGGATCCAGTTTCCAGTACCTGAAAGGAGGAGAGCAGATCACTTACTGTTGCTCCTACACAAATTCTTGCTCTTCGCAGCAGGAAGCTGCTTAAAACAAGAGGACTTGGGAGAAATCTGCTACCTCTTAGTCCAAGAAAGCACGCTGTTCAAGACAAGCGTATGCTGTAGAGGGCAGCAGAAGCTAATGCTCAGCACCCTCAGGCCTACAGCACCCCAGAGAAACTACAGACCTCAGCAGCACAGACCAAAAAGTCTTAACTGCTATTCTCTGACAGAAAACCTTCAGGCCATTCAATATATATACTTGATCCAACAAATATACAAAACTCAGGAATCTCCCCTCCCATCCTTCCCTAGGAAAACATTAACAATATGTGAGTGATGACAGTTCTTTACCATCACACAAGTGTTATTTACTTGCAGCACTTGTTGCCAACATTAAAGTGTCTTAATCTTTTTTACAAAATATAAAGGTGCCATACAGCTATAGTTATTAATACAGCTACATTGCTGTCATGCCTCTAAAAAGATTTGATTTAACGTGGTTTACTGAAAAGCACAGACACAGCAGTCATCCATTCAAATTAGGGCATCTGACCACCAAGAAGAAAAGCAGTATTGTAGTTTGCCTGTCTCCATGAATTAAAGGACATTTGCAGGTCAGTTGGTTAGTTTCATAAAAAGTAACAAGAGCACTTACTTTACCGGCTTCCCAAATGCCATGTTGTCTTCCTACAAAAAGAAAGAAAAACGTCTCAGGAGAGTAATCCCACACAATATTCATGACTTGCCTTTCACTGGAAGGCCTCAGTCTGTAGCTGTTCAGTGATAAAACTGTCACATTGCCTCAGCAGTCTCAAGACACCAATCTATTTGAGTATCTGGATTTAGATTTCGACTGTTATCAGACTCCTTTTCTAGGCCTGAATGTATTTGTATTGTATACACTAAGATATAGTTAAGCTATATGGTTCATGCACCTTGTTTCCCTCCTTCTTTACTGTTAATAGATAATTAACTCAAAGTTACAAATGCCCTGCTCCATTAGTGTATGAATTACTCTGACTTTAAACTCCCTTACTTTCAAAATCCACCCAACTACAGAGCAGTTCACATACCTGCTACTAAGCTGCATGAAAATAACGGGCATGCTGAGGAAGTTACAAGGCAGTTCCTGTTACTCAGGATTAGACTACTGTACAAGAATTTTGGTCCAAAGTTCCCCATCTAGAGCACAGGCTACAAGATTCTTTCCCTCCTGCTCACCAAACCAAACCAGTCACTACTTATCATATCTCCCAGATGATCTGCAATGGGTAACAATCCACAGAGAAATGGCATAATCTTCAGAAATGTCTAAAGCCATTATTTTGCAGAACTCTGAGCTGCAAAAAACAGGGGAAAGCTCACAAGTCCTCCACAAAAGGTGAAACCAGACCAAGCACAGATTCCTGCTTAACTACTCAGAACCATCATCTACTTACTGAGACGTAGTACGGCCCCGCAAAGTCCCGAATGACTCCAGCCGACGTGCAGATACCCATGTGGCCAATGATTGGGAAGAGCCATCTACCGAGGTAACAAGCGAACCATCAGGCTGAGATATTTGCCCCCTGATCACATTGAGTACGTGCAACATGCTGCCAGGAGACTGCTGGAGCGGCTGTACAATGAACTGCATAGCATGGAATAGACAGGCACAGTTAACAAGTTATATACAGCCAGGGAGAGACAAAAGCTGGTGAGCCAAAGCCAGGCAAAGACTAGTAAAGAAACAGAAGAGGCACAAGCAAAGGAAAAGCRCAGAGGTAATACCCAAACTTGCACTTCTCCTGACAAACAGATCTAGAGCCAGCTTATCTGTGGGGCAGTCAAACGCCACACCTTTACCATAAGTGGTTGCAGATGTGGAGAGAGCAAGTGTCCAAAGGCCTGTACTACACACGTCTTCGGCCAGGGAAGGGCAAGCCTCTGTTTCCCAGGACAAACATATTTGTGTTTTCAAGTAAAATGGTTAGATTCAGAAGAAACTGTCTTGACATAAACCTAGACTTTGCACTTCAGCAATTGAAAAAATAAAGCAATCTTACCCATATTCCCATCCAGACCACATCTTTTCACTGCAGACTAGACTTTAAGCATCCCAGACAGAAAAGCATTACCTAGTCCAAATGACCTTTTTGTTTCAAAGGCCGCCTCCTTCTCCCTTGGTATTYATAGCTCCAGCAAGCAGCAAAGCTCTGTTCCACCCCTCTCCCATCATCATCAAGAAGTATGTATTTCAGGCTCTCTCCCACATCCTCCTGCACTCTCAGGTTTGCTGACCTCTCTCCAGTTTCTCACTCCTTTCTCCCCAAAGGATTGTGCATAGCAACTGATGTTTCAGAGGAGACTACAACAGAGCTAAATAGAAACAGATTCACCAGCCACAGCTCAATTAGAGAGACCCTAGAACTAAGAAATGAAAAGAAAAGGGACTGAAGTGCTTGGACGTTACAAGGAAAGACAAGCCATACGTATTCAGAAGCACAGTTAAGGTTATACATAGCATACAACTTCTGCTAGTAATATAACCTTACAAGAGAGAGAAAGGACTCTGCAAAGTTTGATTAGTTTTCTGTATTTGCATCACTTACCGTCTGCGTTTCACTACCTGGTGCAATGCAAAGTAGCCAGTTTTACTATCCGTGCAGCATGGCTTTTATATTCAGCTACACTTCCTGGCTGATAAACATGGTCAGAGCTTTGCTGCWTTTAAGGAGGTCTATACACTTCTTCCCCCACTTCCCATTTCTTTCTCTGCTCTCTCAACATTGACTAGTTTTCAAGCCTCCAAATCCAAAAACTACAGGAAAYGTCAAAAGAAGAAAACGTATGCAATTTAGCAAGAGATTCCACCAAATAACACTGAGTTTGCTGCTGCAGAACAACATCAACAGCAAGATGCCACTTTTTGTTGGGGAATAAACCCACAAACACTGWCACCCAGTAACTTCAGCAGCGGAACAACGCTCTGCTTCAGCCTCAGCAGGAGATAAGAGAGTTAAAAACTTTGAAAAAATCTTGCAGGAAAAGACTAAGTGGACATTTTAAGCTGTCACAAAAGAAACAGAAATCAAAGCTGCTTTACAGCTGTATGTGACAGTAACATGGAAGTTGCAAGCTTTTCCTTATTAGAAAAGGCTTACAGAGCCATTCCCAGTCCTGGCACAGACCACTCCATATCTTCTACCTCTCTTTCAAGCTCTGGCTCAACAAACATATTATCACCTGACTTTAATTGGAGAGCAAGAGGAAGGCATAAGAATAAATARATTCTCAGAATACCCTCAGAGCCATATTCTACAGCTTTCCAGTTTCCCATGAACAGAGAAAAACCTAGAAATCTTCCTTGGAGCCTGCTAGCACTTGCCTTACAAGACCAGGCAGGTAAGTTAACTTATGGCTCATTAGAAGGGGAAGAAAAATAGTTCTCCTGAAGGCATAAGGTGGTCTAACGCAGCAAAGCCTCGCCTCCGAGGCCACGAGAGCCTTCCCACACTTCACGAGGCCCTTTACGCCGGCTCCCGCGCAGACAAGGGGCTCCTCACAAGGCTCTCCCCGCACGCCCCCGTGCGCGGCACCGCGCCTGCCCCGCAGCGGGCCGCGCACCCAGCTGCTTCTCAGCAGGCCCCACGGGCCCGGTCACCGCGGAGCGGGCTGGGCGCCGGCTCCCACCGCCGAGGCCTCGCCCGGGCGACCCCAGCGCGGCCGCCGGCGGGCGCGGACTCACGTGAGCACGGGGATGGGGGTCCACACCACGCAGAAGGGGAACCGGCCGCGCTCAGCGTCCAGCCCGGCCCCGCCGCCGCCATTGAACTGCTTCATCTTCGCCTCCGCTTCCGCCATCACCCGGGGCCCGCCCCCGCCCGCCGCGCTGTCGTCACTTCCTGGAGACCGCGCCCGCTTCCGGCACGGCCGGTAACCAGGGAGCGGCGCGGCCTCCCCGCGCCCGCCCAGGCCGGGGCCCCGCAGCGGGCGGGCCGCGCCGCAGCCCCGGGCCTGGCGAGCAGCAGGCCCCGCGCTTTCCTCGAGGCCCCTCCGGCCGCTYATACGCACCTTGGTCTCCCAGGGTCGTGCGCCACCAGTGCCGCTCTCCGCTCTGGCGAAGCTCCTCAGGGCGAGAGCCGGTGCSGCTCGCACCTGCCTGGTCCTGGCGGGAGCAGAGGGGGGCTGCTCCCTCTTGCCCGTCCAGTGACCAGAAGGTAGCACAGTTGTCCTCAGTACCTGCCTTTTGATCGCATCTAGATCCCTTCAGGATCGGGTGAAGGAGAAAATAAACATGCTAGGGCTTCTGTGGGAGAAGAGGAGGGCTGGGTATTGCAACCGGAGGAACAGCATTTACAAGTTGAGAATCAGTGTAGAAAAATAACAATTGCTTTATTAGGAAGTTTAGTTCAAACTACACGAGAAAGCTGAAGAAGAAATACGTTTATTCCAGATTTCCACCCCCCCCCAACACAGAGAGTGACAGCTCACTGGACTAGTGGAAAGGGAACAGGGACCACATYGCTTGCCCCAACACAGCACACCCAGGAGTGGGATGTCCTGCCCTACCAGCTGCAGAAGAGCTRCTCAACACCGACACCGCTCGCCTGTTCGAGTCCTTTCCTGTTCTTCTTGGAAGCCACGCATTTCCGCCTCGYGCAGAGATGGCAAGCTACATTTCCCTTCGAGGCTCACAGCAAGCGGAGCTCACACGTACAGTTTGTGGTGCTGCACAGCACGATGCCAAGAGAAGGGGATCATGGGTTTTGCTAATAAAACAGTTTGGCTCCCTTCCTGCACACAGTTGGAGTCATCCTCCCTTGTAACTTCAGCACACTGACTGCAGGCAACGCAGAACCAAGCACTGCGCTCATACAAGGTGCTTGCTTTTGTTATTAATGAYCAACCCCTCTTAATGATGAGGGCCACATGCCAAACAGTTCTTGCAAACTCCACACAAAGATCCCATTTTTTGCATTTTAAAAAAATCAAAGACTCTGCCCATTTCTGCTTTATGCATTCCGCTTCCCACTACCTGACCTTACTCAATAATTAAGCCAAGACCAGCCTTCTGCCTTCATCAACGTATCCTCACCAAGACCTGTGCTCTGGGGACAGAGCCACGCTTACACGTGCACAACATTTTAGACTAGTGAAAGTTCCAGCTTGAAAGCCCAGAAGTCAGTTACCTCTGCCCACAGAAGAGGCACTTCAGAAGGACACCAGTTTGGATTTGCCAGTATGGCAGTTGAAAGCATTGGTTAACAGTCTAGTTTAGAGGCAGCCTACCTACCCTTGATACACGCTAACTTGCCATTCAGGTACTTAGGCTTCAACTCAGCTATCTTAATAATGCACTGAATTCTACATTTCCTCATCTACGCTGAGCCCTCAAGAGATTATCTAACATCCCACTTTATTTCCTAGTCTAGACCACGTCTTAGAACAGACCCCTCTGAGAGGGAGAGCTACTTCAGAGATACAGCAGGAAAGGAGGCATCGAGATTGACACAGAGCTGTCCACTGAGGCACTCGAGTGGTGCAACTCAAGTCGAGTTGTAGCGCGGACATCGCCTCAGCATGACCTGTCACTATCAGAGTTAATCAGAGCCTGAGGCSGTGTCCCCAGTAATCTGAAGGATTTACAAAATAGTCCAGTTCCAAAAGGGAGAAAGCAAAGGGAAATACACTTCTGAGAGCAAAGCCTGGTGCTTTGGTTTTTAAAAGACACTTCCTATTTTGGCACTTTGAATAGAGAATACCCTTAAAGGTTGTGTGTTTCAATGAACACTTTGTTCCATGAAGGAAGAAATTTGCATTGATTAGCTCCAAGTTAACTTAAATATCAGGGACTGTCAAAATCTGAATAGGGCCCAATGTTCACATCGGCTCATGTGGTCCTGGCATGTTTGTCAGATTAGGCATGTTTGTCGGATTTGCTCTTTTCGTTTGCATCTCAAAGGCTGCTCAGCAGCGTATCACCAGGGACCAGCTCCCTGGGCACAGCTTTGCAGCAAGGACGACACCAAACAGCCACGGTAAGGCTAGTCACCCTGCAGTGCTATCTCACCATCGTTCCCTCCCACRTGGGCAGGGGGCACTTCAAACAGCCCAGTTTATTCCCTTTAAACCAAGCACAGGAGGGCAAACCTGAATACAGCAAGAACACCACTTTCGCCAGCGTGGATTAAAAAAAAAAAAAAAAAATCAATACAGCACTCCTGTACTGCATAGCTCTTTTGTGTTTGTCAGGCAAGCAGAAGGGCTCTCCATCCCCAGCACCGCACTGGCAGAAAACAGGTGAGCTGTAGCTGACAGCAGGGTCTTCCTAGTGACAACTGGAAAGCTGCTGCTGTTCCTCTGCTATTGATCTAAGCAGAATACAAAACACCTGAAGTCAGCAGGGAAAAATAGCTGCAGTTGGAAAAGAAAATGGGGGAGGAAGGTGGTGGGGGAAGAGAGCAGGTAAGAAGTTCTCCATGCATAAAATTAAAGGGGAGGCTTTTTATTGCAGCTATCTTGTCTGACTACAATACTGGATCGATGTACAGAGCAGGAATCCTCCCATCATTGTTTTTGCAACCTCTCTCTCATTTGAGGAAGAACAAAAGGGTTTGCTCCCATTTCTGCCAGCAACTTGCTACCAATGACTCCTCTCTCTCCTGTTGCTAGCAAGCAAGCAGCTCTACCTCCTGTTGGCCCCAAATTTCCTCAGGACAATGATATTTGCCTACTTACTGCAGGTGCCAGTGCAGCCGCTCAACCCCAGGGACTTGGAGCCTTTCTGAGAGAAGAGCCTATCCGTTCTGGGAAGGAGCAGTCCAGACTGCACATGGGCATGAGTTTGCCCAAACACATGCCATCATTGCTATAGCAGGAACTTGGGCTGGAAGGAAATCAGTTACCTCCCCTTCTACCCCAGCTCATCTCTGAGCTTGAAAGAAGCAGGCACCCAGCCAGCTCTCGTTCGGTAAGCAGCTTTCTTGGGAACCTTCCCTGTTGTGACAGCTCAAACATTACAGGGACTGCCAGAACCAAACCACTCAAGGAAGAGATCCCCTCCCCCTTCTGACATTGACAACCAAGGCAGCAGCAGGCACCACCGCGTGCAGGAGCCTATTTAAAATGTCACCGAGACACGGGCTGATGGAGGACACCAAGGYGTCCTTCCCCCGCCCTGGAGGTGACGCTGGGGTGGGTTGCTCTGCGTTTTTGTTGTTCCTTTCCTGTGGTCTGCGCCTGCTGCAATGTGACAGCCTCTAATCACTCAGCATGAACCAGAAACGTCACTCTCGTCTGTACTGATGGTGGTGCTACTCAGAACCACAAGAACATGCGCAAGCTCAGCCACCCACCCCAAAGCATGCCCCTGAGCCATCTCACCCCTCAGCTTTAACCTTCAGGTCTTTTCTGCTTCCCTCTCACTTGAAAGCTGCGTTTCCTTATCTCTCCCTCTCCAGTCAACACAGTCAATCCACAGGGCAACTTTTATGCTTAAAGGAAAAGCCACCAGTTTCTCASGGACCCGGGGAACAAGCTGGAAGAACCGCAAGAGCCAAGTGCAGGTCATGATGCTTTCTCAGCCATCACTGAGAAGTCACAGAAAGGCCCACCTTATTTCCTCGCTAGCTCCAGAAGGGCTTCCCAGCAGTCTCATCTCCCGCAGCAGCAAGGCCTGGACAAGCTACAAGGAGCACAGCATGCAGAGGACTGACTTCCTCACTGCACCAGAAGGCAGTTTTCTGACATCCTGCTCCCATTTTGCTCTAAGATAGGAGCCATTTTGAGCCCTTCATAGACTCATTCCTGGCACTGCAGACAGTTACCTTAGAGAAAAGTGAACTCATCAGTAGGGCTTCTGATGTCCCTCTCCCCATTTACAAGGGCAGATCACTCCTCYGCCACTTTGATCCTATTCCCTTGCCCAAGTTACAAAAATACCCCCCCACCCCCACCACTACACATTTTCTGGGCACTTCTAATCATTTCTACCCATAATTCAGTCACTCTGCTTCCCCTTCCATGCTTCCTTTTTGTCCAGCCATCCAGCCCCAACATCTGACCTAATTAGTTAGTTGATCCTCAATTCCAGCTGTGGATGCACATTGCTTTGTTAGAGCAGAGCTGCCTTTTAGAGCAACAGTTTAGCTCACATAGGATTTGAAGTGAAGAAGCCTCAAAAGGCMTTCAGCTGAAAAGTGTCTAACAGGAATTTCTATGAAAACAGTTCAAACAGATTTTGAAAATAGCAGACTCTTACTTAAGGCYTGGTAATTCTGCATCTTGGAGGGTAGGAAAGTATTTGGGAGCTCTTCCAGGAGAAAGAAAGTTTGTGATATCCTTTAACAAGGGATCATCTCCGAGTCTAAATGTTTATGTCCAACAGTCAATGCTGAGTACAAGACACTTTAAAGGCAACAGAAACATTTCAGAAGATCTATCAATAACRTGGTGGCTTCAGCCAGGTGACCTTGGGTCTGCTTCACAGCCCAAGCCACCTGGCTTCTGCTTCTCAGGGCTAGAGCCAACTCGAGAAGACCTAAGAGCCAAGGACRGGCTATTCTCCCTACTCAGCTTTCTGCCACCCTACTCATCTCCATCTCTTTGATCAGTTCATCCTCCACTCCTCCCTGCTCCATATGACACAACTCAGAAAAAAATAACTTAATTACACCACTATTATCTTTCCTTAAAACACGTGCATCAATTCTGTCTTCCCCAGAACACCCCGGGCAGCCTTTCTCATCTCCACCCCAGCATCTGCTGCTTTAGCTCTAAAGCAAATAGGAGGTGGACTCTGCTCCCAAAACAGCACAGACCCTTGCTCCAAAGACAGGAGAGCTATGAATTCCCATACCTGGATAAGCTAACATCAGTATTAACTCATAACTACCATAATTTGCAAGACAGGTTTCTGGGTCTCCAGCCCCCTCCCCACTCAACATTATAGTGAGCTCCGTTCTCCAAGAAGCGGCATGTTGAACAGACAACATCCAGCCCAGCCAGGCCCACCTCAGCCCACCCTTGCCACCTCCATAGAAGAGGATGGTAAAACAAAGCCAGAGCAGCCCCACAAACAAAATGACACCAAGAAAGAACTAGAACAAAGAATTGTTTAATTGCTTAACCCTTTCTCTTCTAGGGACTAGAGAAACAAGTTTTCTGCTCCTTCTAAGGAGGACAGTAAGGCTTGTGTGTTACCTCTACAACTGCAGGGGCAGAGTTTACGAGATGATCGCCTTTAATCCTTGAAAAAACTAGAAGCAATGGTCTTTGCAACACCAAGAGAATCCTAGAGTCTCCGAACTGAGAGCCCATTGCTAAAATACAAAAATAAAGGAGGCATCCCTACATATCCCAGGCTAGAAAGAGTTAACCAGAAAGAGCAGGAAGAAGCTTTCCTGAAGGGGGGTCAAAGTAAACAGCAGAGGTCAATAAAGCAACATCTTTTCCCTACTTCCCCAGCACATTTTTCCTTCACCAATAAATACAAATTCCTCATTAACAAGCAACAAAGCAGGCAATTTGCCCACAAGAAGGGGAAAAGGGGCTAGAGACAGATTTTTTCTCTCCCCTTCTCTCCCATTATTACTTATCTTTTTAACCAAAGCAGCCATTAAAAAAAGCAATCCACTGCAGAGGCAGAGAATCTTGTAGCTTTCACTCTGCAACTGGCAGGTAAAAGAGCTGTCTCACAAGGGTAAAAAAACAACAAAAAATAGCTGCCACAGCAAAAGGTGAATGCGGAGGGAGAGGTCTGTTCCTTTCAGAGCTTCCAATTTGAGACTCTCAGTTTAAAATCAAAGTCTGCAGACATTGTCTAGTAAAAGCTGAAAAAAAATTTGAGTGGGAAGAGAGGGGGAAAAAAAGACGTGTCTAGTAGGAAAGCTTTAAGCAAAAAAAGAAAAGGCCAGACCACGTCAAAAGCCACGCAAGTGAGAAGGATTTTCAGTTGCCTCTGGGTTCTGAAGAGCATTAGGTGCCAGGGTACATGTGGGGTGGGAGGATGTACACAACCAAATGGGTAAACTGATCAAGCAAGCACATCTACCACGCTGGTGTTGTGTTAAAACAAGCAAACATGCTCTCAGCCACTACATGACTATCTGTCCCAGGAGAGCTCTGCTTCAACAGGAAAAGATGGAGAGTAAGTCTGACTGAACTACAAAACAAGCCCGCCATCACAGCTCAGCAGAGCACAAGGGTAGCTGGTCTTTCCTTGGTGGTGTGGGGCATGCTCCCAAAGTGCTGGGGCTTGCTCGGCTCAGCTTCACCTAAACATGAGACGGCAGATGGAAATCTTCGTCCTAGGAGCAGAGATCAAAGTCCCGGTAGCCCCACTGTGATTGTGTGTGCGGGGGGGGGATGTCCCTCTATGCAAGGAACAGCACTCAGAGAGGCTGCCCACTACGAGACTGTGACCTCTCTCCCCCTTGTACAACACTCATCCACCTCAAAGACCATTTTGGAAGGGGGAGGAAGCCAGTTACCTCAATCAGCCAGCACTGTGCAGTCTCTCTCATCAACACCTGGCAGCCAGAAGCAGCCAAAAAAGGAAAAGGAGACCTCATACTTCCACAGCAGGGACAGGAAGACCAGGGATTGCACTACATGGAAGAACAACCCTAATGCAGCATACACACATGCGCACACACTCCCACACACATCTTACACCCCTGGGACCAAGGCTAGCATGTTCAGACCTTCAGCAGTAAGAGATAAGAGACAGTGCAGAGCAGTTAAGATCTCCAGGGGCTCTTTGGTCTTAGTTGATAGTCCTAGAAAAAACAACCTCTCCAGCTTCGGTTGTAGCATAGCTGTGTAAGATCTACTTGATATTTAGTGTTTGGCAACTGCAAGAGTGGAAAATCAGGGCTGCATGTTACACAAGAGGGAAAGAAATGGAAGTACAATGCTGCACTTCTGGGTGCATTTCTGGCTTTGCAGCCAGAGCCAGTGAGGGAGGGGAATGGGAAGAGGAAGGAGGGTTCCTGAGAGGACCACTAATCCATCAGATGTTACACCAATAACGAGGCAGAGAAGACCCATTTTGGCCAAGACAGAGCAGCTGGCTGCACTAAAAGGCTGCTGTCTAAAAGCTCAAAACATCAGCTGCAACAGATACATGGTGGCAATGTTCTCAGCTGCAGCACAGGTGACACAGAGAGAAGGTGAATAYAGCTACACACACTTTGGGCAATAGAGAGAGAGAGAAGCTCTGGAAGAGTGCTGTTACCAGCCTCTTCCCTCAGTAGCTTTAGCTACATTAAATCTCAGGCCTCCRACCAAGCCCCTCCCATTGCTGCCACCTTTCTCCACAAGTTCATAACTTGTGGAAGAAAGTATCAGAGCTGGGCAAGCATCTCCTGTCCTGTCGAGCTGCACATACTCAGTGCCTCCACTGATTCATCAACCAAGACAGATGCCCAGGGACAAGAACAGGCAATGTCCAGTCCTTAACACAACACAGATACATCTGTGGATGACATGATAGAGATGGAAGCCAGAAGAAGGATGTTATAGGACAACAGGTGTTTCATGGCCAAAACCCCTAAACCAGGGCCCCTGCACAGCTGGCAGCAGAATAGCTAAGCCAAGCTTCCAAGATCAAGATTACTGCAGTAAAATCATTCCATAACCCCTGCCCTAGGTTTGTATTTTATTCAGGAATTTAACATCCCCTCTGCAAATGCATGACTGCAGGCAACATCCCTCTGTACCAGGTCATATAGCAGCTCTGGAAAAAGTCACCAGCTTACACTGCTTACAGACAACTCAAAGATCCCTGCTGGGACTAAATTCTGCTAAAGGCAAACCCCAGACTGCACTGCCATGCTGCTCAGTAGTGTGACGGGAGGAGGTGGTGGTGGAGGCAGTGGTTTACAGAGACGGCCGCTCCTGCCCCTGCCAGCTTGTCCTACTCTGTGCATAGTGCGAAACAGTGCAGTCATTCATCAGAGAAAGTTCCAGGACCAAGGAAACTACGTTCCCTTTCAACCAAACAATTAGAGGAAGGAGAGGCAGTTCTGTTTTAGCTGGGCCGGCACTGGACTTGCCCCTCTGAGCTGTCTTCATCATCTGAGCCTCCAGCCCCACCACTTGTCAGTCCTGTAATCCGGTACCCCATGTTCAGCAACATCACCTCCAGCGGGTCCGCATTCATTCGTCTCTGGTTAGCTTGGGAAGCACCTTCCATGTCTACCACCACACGGCCATTAAGAGTTTCACTCTGCAAGACAAGARGGGACAAAACTCAGCAAGACAGCACTAGGACCAAAGAGAGGTTATTACTGCTGCTGTAGCTATCAAGTGATCCCAGTCAGAAAGACAAGCCAGTGTTACATCCTATGTCACCAAGACACAGTCTTTTACTGTGGCTCTTACCTCTGGCCTGGGATTCCACAGCCGTACAACGGGGTCAATGCCGCTGGTAGCCAGGAAGCAGTAACTGGGATGAGGCTGGAGACAATTCACAATCGACTCGTCTCCCTGCAGCACTCTAACAAGATTGGTGGTTTCTTTCTCCCAGATGAAGAATGAGCCGTCATCTGACCCACTGACTATGTACTGTGCATTGCTAGGGTGAGAGGAGCAGAGACTGGAGATCACAGCTCAGAGCCAAAGCTAGTCTGTAGCAGACATGAGAATCTCAGCTGCCACTCCTCACGTGCATGCTTACAGAACGAGACAAAGCTTTCTGTGTTGCTTCCCTTCCACCCCAGAAGCCATGTTTTTTGATCTCAAATGTTTTTTTCCTGAAAAGCTAGCCCAACCAAGCGCTCTGTGGATTGGCTACTGAACCTGCTATTCAYGCAGCTACACAAAAAGCAGAATTTCTGTTATCTTTTTCAACCCACAAACCCGTGCCAGCATCATTTTATGAACAGGTCACGTGGGACCATCATGAGGCTTTATCAGATGGGAGAGAGCATTCTGCTGCTGCTCACACTCCTGTCCTGCATCCATATCACACTGTACCAACATACCTGCCAAAGAAATTGGCCTCTTTGATGTCTGTAGTAGTGTTACAGTGGCCACAATATCGGAATTTGTAGTCATAGCTGCGCTCCCTCAGCACCATCTCATCCTCTGAGATGGAGTCCTTACGACCTGTGGCTCGCAGCCGGATGGGGCCACCCCCTTTCTTGTCTTCAGCTGGAAGAGCAACAGGTTTTCTTCATCACAATTTGAGCAGGAACACATTCCCAGCAAAAAGAAAGCACTCTAGGAGAGCCCACCAGTTTTAGAGGAGAGTTAAGGACAGTTTCAGGAGGGAACAGGGCTTAGACCACAATCTTCCTTCCAGATTACCTCTTGGGTAATACAGGGGATTCTTTTTATCATGCTCTCACTTGAGAGTGAGCCAGAACCAAACTTGAGGCAAGAACAGGCTCGAGCCAGTTTCTGTGCACCATAACAATCAACTTCTCTCAGAAATGCAAGCTTTACTTTACAGGGGCAAGTTAAGGATAAAAATCAAGGTTATAGTAAAATCTACACAAGGAAGAACCTCCCTGAACACTAGCACTCACCATTGTCGCTCTTGGAGAAGAGGGCTGCATTGATGTCTCTGTCTAGTGCATCGCAGGCACTGCTATGTGCTTGTTCTGGGAACTTCCCTTTAAAGTCATCCAGACATTCCAGTGCTTCTGCCACATACTTGAGTTCAAAGAGACAGCGGGCAAGACGGAAGTGGGCCTTCAGGTGGCATGGATTCAAGGATATGGCCTTCAAGCAGTCTCTTAGAGCATCGTAATGGTCCCCATCCCTGAAGAAAGGGGAGAGGTGAACTAGATAGTCCACATAGAAACAACACGTCTTCTGCTGCCRTTTCCCAGCCCTTGCTTCACTCCGAGATCTGTTGTTTCCAGCTCTCTCTATTCAAGCAGACAATCCATGAGTTCATGTATTAACAGCACTTGCTGTCTCCCAGGGTACCACCTGACCAAGCCCAGCCTGTTGAATACACCTCCACAAAGAGCCCCTTTCCTGTATACAGGCAGCCCCGTAACATGACCATGCAGCAAAGCCCAGCAAGTCTTGACCTGCCATTTTAAATCCTACAGAGCAGAGCTCACTGACATAATAGGTTTAGGGAAGTCCTTTGAAGATGGAGGATGCACAAGGCCTCTGGCCAAGCAGACACAAGGCCTCTCCTGCAATGCAAGCAGGGCCTCCTCAGAGCACGGTAGCTCACGCGTGCCCCTTTGTGGACGCACAGCGTGGCAGCATGTTTCCCTGCCCACAGCCACTTGTAGCTCTCAAGAAGGAGCTATAGAACCACACACTTCATAAACCACAGGCATAGACCTAAAGTAGCAGCCTTYTCTCACCTTTCTAGGAAAAATAAAATAAAATAAAGTCTTAGAAATTAGGTGTTATGGCAAATTCATACCATAGTAGATATTTATAACCTATTTACAGTTACTGGAGATTATGTTTGATTTCCCTGTGCTCCATGGCTGTGGGAATAAGAGTGCCTCAGCTTGTGCTCTGGAAGCAGTTAAGATTTGACAAGGCTTGCAGACTGGAATTCAATTCAGTTTGATAAAGGCTGAGAAGCTGTCAGGGCTGACAGGCAGTCACCTAGCACACTAGCATCAAGCCTAAACTGTCCAGAGGCACCACAATCAGTCTCAAGTGTGCCAAGTCTGCATATGACAGCAATAAATAAATCAGAGTGTTCACACCTGTAACCCACGTGCGCTGGGTCCGCCAAAGTCTGAAACAGCTCTAAGGTGTGCATGTTGTCCTGTACTTCTCACACAGTGTTAGTTTTGGATCCTGTGGAGGCTTTGTCAGGAGGGAGTATCCCTGTATCTGTACTAATTAAAGGGAACCTCAAATCTTTGGGTTACATGCCGAGTACTGCTACAAGTATGTTCTGCAAACCATCCATCCCATTGCTCTTTCACTCCTCTGGGCGGATACTGGCCAGAAATTACATTCTTTACTGTGCTAGTGAGCTGTAAAGTAGCTTGTGCATGACATCAGCATCAGAAAAGGTTCTCGATGTCTTTATTCAGCATTGTGTCAGTTTTGATGCAGGACGCTGGATGCATCAAGCTACTTTTATTTGAATAAAGAGGTAGTACATGTTATCCATTACGATAACGGACAGGTATCTCATATTTTTCAGAGTTGGCTAGGTCATTAGCTGCTTTGCCATACTCAAATTCTTCAGCTCCAGACAGCCCAACAGACTGGTTTGGAAATTCACACACTGAGATGTGAAGCAGGTGCTGATTTCTCCCATGGGTACCGTTTTGACCTGGCTTGTGCACAAATGCATTAGCTACAAGTCGCCTGAAGTGCTGTCAGTATAGATTGCTAAAAGCAATCTGGACAGTGATGCAGACGGTTCTTATGACCAGATTTTAAGAGTACAGTGTTTAAAGTGATACAGAATATGGGTAGCAATCTGAGGGAAGTGAGCAAGGGGAAGTTATGGAATTACAGATCTTCCTCTTTCCAGCTCTGTTATTCAGGGACTGAGGCCAAAGCAAAGCCTGCAGCATTTTACAGGGTGGCTTCTTTCATTCCTTGAATGTGATGTACACCTTAAAGATGCAGCATGGTTCAGAATGGGTCGCAGTCTAACTGCCTTCACCATCTCCCTGTGACATCCCAGCCCTCACCTGCCAGACATCAGTAGCTGTTCCTAGCAGGAAAATGCCCTATCTTTTCAGTTTCTGAGAAGATACCAGTTTAGTACCGAGTACCWACTCTAATCATTACAAGTCATGGAAACCCATCATGCATATATTTTCACATCTGCCAGCTACAGAAAACTGTAGCAAGCACTAGTTGACACTCAGAAAGGAGCAGTTTACTTTCAGATCTGCCAACATCCTTTGGGGAAAATGACTCCTATAAGAAAGAAGTCACTCATAAGATCAGCACTCAGCTTCTATCTTCTATTCTTTAATCCCACCCTATTGTTCTTCTCCCTCTTAACACTGAGGTCTTTTTGAGGCAGCTCCCAAATCTCTGCTATTGCAAAACAGCCAGTAGGCTAGTTACCAACAGTCACAGCAACTGCTGGCTGCTCTTTGTCTTGGCAACAAGATAGGAGAACTCATACTGGGGATTTCAACAGGGAGAGAAGGATATCCTCACAAAGCAAATGTAGATGAAGGACCACAGCTATTTTAAATATGTTAATAGTAAGTCATGTAACTCAGTCTTACTCTGCTCAAGGGGACAGACACTAAAATAGCTCAGCTGTATCTTCCAGATGCAGCTCTTGACTATTGGTCAGAAAAGACATTAGCTACTGCAGAGACTAACAGCATATTTCACAACAATCATGACAGATCCCCCCTGCAGATTCCGAGGCACAAGTTGCCACCTCGCCAGATCCCCCCAAAAGGTTTGTTTCCAGTTGATCAGAATACGGGTAAGCTACAGTAACAAGGGAACAACCAGGTCATACCTGTCTTTATTTGCAACACTAGCCACCAGGCTTTAGCAGCAACTAAAGCAACTCCAGGCAGTCCTGCAGCAACCTTAGATCATGAGATATGAATTAGGAAGCAGGGTAACCACCACCTCATCCTTTGACAGCATATTTAGGGRCAAACTCTCATGTAGCCCAGAACTAAACAAAGAAATACAGGCACCCTGCAGACACTCATAATGTTATCACTCAGAAGTGGATTCTTGGTTTCCTTTTGAATAGAAAAGGACTAGATCATTACTGGGCCCATCAGTAGGCAAAATGATGAGCTACCACCAGCTGTGCTTGTCTATGTGGTATCTGTGGCCATGATTCTCCAACTGACACTGCTGTGCAATCCACTTGTTCTACGCTAGTAGTGACCCACTTACAGCTTGATCCCATAACCCCAACCCTGTTTCACATGTAGCAGGGCTGGGTGCCTTGCCATGGACAACAGGGCATCTGTGGTACCCAGAAGTCAGACACCAGCACTGCCCGTGACACGAAGCTCTCCAATATTGTATCCCACACAGCTCTGCCTCCTTACCACTTGCGCTTCATGTAGGCAGCAGCTCTGTTTCCATACAGCATGGCATTGTTGGGTGCTTTCTGGACTGCTTTGCTGTACAGCTGGATGGCTTGAGTCCACTGCTGGCAAGCAAAGGCCTCATTGGCTTGCTGCTTAATTCTCTCCAGATATGGAGGCAACTCAACCTGGGGACTGAAAGAAAAGAAGGAAAGGCACACAGTCAGCCATCACACGTTAACACTCCSGTCCAGCTAAATGTCTGAAGGGTTTTACTTTAACATGACAGATTCTAGCAAGCATTAGCRAATGCCAGAAATTTCAGAAAAAGGCAGAAGAGACTTTCCTGCTAAATACAGGTTATTCAGCTACAGGTCTATGATATTTTTTTTTTTAATTCAAATTGAATACTGACTATTCTAAGCATCTAATCCTTCGAACTTCAATGGTACAATTTGCTTTGACAGCATAAACAACATTTCCAATCCTGTTTCAGCAACACATAACAGAAAGCAAATTCAGAAGGAAATCAAGCATCCGAGCTCACAGGGCTGCACAAGGYTCATGCTCAGCCAGCTGAAATTCCACCCGCAACTCTGCTGCCATGATGAAGGGGCCACCTAGAGGAAACAAGCTGAAAACACTCAGCAAAGCGACTTTGGTGGAACCTAGACTACCCATATATGGCATTAAGCAACTGCCTCTTGACTTGTTAACCACACCTCATCAGATGGAGGAAAACCAGCCAGCAAGACGTGCTGCAAGTCTGCTTTGCTTCCCCTGCRACCACATTTAGGTGTAAAGAAAAAAGCAGCAGAGCGCAGATACAGCAGAAGAGGGCTCTCCACCCATTCTTAGCTGAAATGCACACTGCAGGAGTCGTTTACTCCAGTGTCATTATCATGAAGCAATTTCAGTGACTCCAGTTCAGTTTGCAGCAGGCGGGAGCCCAGTAAACAGCAAAAGACAGACAGACTCTTTGGATATGATGGTCTCCACAAAGTCCCTGCAGGTCAGGAGGTAACAGTCACTTAGGACAACTAAAAAAGACCTTGTTTCCAGGTCTGAAAAGTCACTTCTTAGTTTTGTCAGCAACAATTCACCATAAAAAAGGGACAAATCCTAATGGATCACATTTCTCTTAGGATGTTGTTGCCTGATCTGACTCTTGCCCATCTACCAGCAGCAAAGACAGTCCCTAGGACAGGGACCCCTTGACACTCAAGTCAGCACACCAAGTAGACACGCATTTCACACCCTGTTTAGCAGCACCTAACCTCAGCAAGAGGAAGAGACTGTGAGCAAAGCCATAGAACTTTGGGTTAGGCAGATTTATCCTCTTACCTCACGTGTGCTCTTCCTTCAGACAAGCGGAAGCCATTGCTGTGGAGATGGATGCCATTTGACACTCCATTGGTGGAGGTTTTTCCATTCTGCACTTCTGATGGTTAGGAAGAAAAACACAAAACAAGGATCAAACCATGCTATGGATCAATGTAGAATACACAAACTGACGTCTGGAATATCAGGGTTTTATTTTACAGCAGAGCCAAGGTTACTCCTCTGCTTCTCCTACCACCTAGGTTTGATTTGCCAGCTTGTATTTACACAAAATGTCTGCCATATCCTTCAGAACAGAACTCTGGAAACAAAAAATCAGATACACATAGAACTATACACATATCCAAAGAGATAACAGTTTGAAAGGAACTACCTTCAGACTGAACCTAGGCCATAATCAGAGTACCTGACTGATTACCAGAAACTTGACATTTAAAACAGTAGCTTTAGAAATGAATATATTTTTACATGCCTTTGCATTTTTTCAATGTATTGAAACAAATTATCATGGAGCTAAGTTGCTGAACATTTGGTAGAACAGGAAGAATGAGTAGACTCAATCTAGGAAGTCAATGAAAGAATTCTAGATGCTTTTTCTTCTTCCTTTTTTTTTTTTTTTTTTTTAGCCAAGCAGTTATATGCTAAAGTAACCTGCTGAAGGTCATGCAGTGCATCACCTGCTTCAGGTTTTAGAAACCACCCTGCATTTATGTTGCAACTGGGAGTGTTCCTGCAGCCATTCTGGAAGTTGGGAAACTAGGGACAGTGTCCAACCAGTCTTCAGAACTGTACAGATGTTTTAAGTGTGCAGAAACTCACATGCACGTGAAGTTCATTCTTCATACAGATGCTACCTTTTCCCACAGCCTTYGCCCGAACTTTCTGTGCTTGCCAGGGTGGAACATTTGCTGCAATTGTACCACTATGAGTCTGTTCAAACTCTGTCCTGCCTTTAAAGCATGACTTCACCAGACACCACAATGTAGATCACTCACATGCATTCRAGGCAGAAGAGAAAGGCAGGCAGGGCTAGGAGTCTATCTGCTACCAGGATGTGAGCTTTAGATTAAGGCCCAAGGCAAGCTGAGTACACAGATCAAACTCTSCCAGAGAGTGCTCTGAGAAAAGGGAAGGGGCTGAGCAGGGAACACTCCCTGATAAGAGTCAGCCTCTGTCTCCAGGACAGTGCTCTAGAAGTTCACTGCTTACTGCCCACAGTATCTGTATATGAATAGGCCCTGTAAGAAACAGGGCCAGGAATAAAGTAAATAAATCCAAGAACCTTTTTTTTTATCAAAGAAATTACTTTTTGATACAGCTATCCTACCACCAGAAGGAAGTTCGTTCTAGACCAGATTCTTTGACTAGGCAATAGATTTTTACAGCTCCTCCCTAACGGGTATATAAGGAGATAACAGATCCATTCTATGTTTTATTAATAAATAACAACAACAAAAAACACAACCAAGACACATACACCTCATACATTTCCACATCTGTCCACACAAAATTATTTCCTGAAGTTGAATGAAAGATACTAGGACCATAACCACTATACAAAGTATACTTTTTCTCTATGCACTGTTTTAAGTATCCTCCTTAGTTCACATACATACACAGCTCTTAACAGCTCACTTCTCCCCTTACAACACATGTTTTGTCACTCTGTAGAAGGGTTTTGGAACTTTGGGTATGAACTGCACTGCAGAAATAGTCCAGCCACAGCCATGCCCTACTTTATTTCCCTAGTTCCTGCCCAGATCAGGTTATAGCCTGCAAAGAGTTGTGAAGTACGTGGTTTCTGTGTCTTCCACTAACTTTCATGACAGCATCATACTTACCCCCTGAAGTATGGCACTTCTTTGGGAGAAGAAATGTGTATGGTCGCTGTTTGTAAGTTAGGTCAAACAAATAGACCTAAGGAAAAAAGGAAGAGAATGCAAAAAAAAAAAAAAAAAAAAGTCAGTGAAATAGATGTCAAAGTCAGAGAAGTAAAAGGGGGGTAGGTGAGTACACAGCTCCACACACTCTTCGTCATTTGCTACATCCAAATTTCTAACTGGGTGACTTGTTTATGGGCACGTACACACAGGATGACAGTAGTACAGTGTCCTGTTACATTCTAGCATTAGGTTCAGAAAAAGCAACACTGAGAAACAGAAGCCTGGTCTTTCTGGTAAGATAACAAGGTCCTCTAGAGAGCTTAAAAAATGACCAAAAATGGACTTGTTCAAAAATGTCAACTCCAAGAATATTAACTATTCTATTAACATATCAATTATACACAAATCAAACATTTATGGGCAGAAAAGAGGCATCATACTAAACCAAGGCAAAGACATCTTCAAGCAGAGGCCAAGATTTCCAGAGAAACGTCAAAATCAACCCTGCAAAGTTCTAATTTAAAATTGAATTGGTATAAAACTTGACAGTCCAGATCAGACCCASAATTCATCTAACTCAGTATCCTCTCTCAAAGAATGTGAATGTAGTGTGAGAAAGAGATCTGGTATGGGACAATCACAGAGTAACCTGCCTACAAGGGAGGTTCCTGCTTAATCCATGCTGATTAGTGCTGTCAAGAGGATTTTCTCATTTCACTGATAGGCTTTACAATGATTCGTGAACATCACCCAGTGCTTAAAATTAAAGCAATCAATAACCCAGGTGAAGGCCTTTGCTTCTATAAGTTCTGTATTTACAGAAACAGTTTGCTGTTTCAAGAATCAGTTACAAAATCTTTTCTAGATCGGGTAACATAAGTTCCAGAATTTCATTTTCTTCCTCTTCCAGAGAGGGGAAATGTGAATTGCAAAACCAGATCAAAATGCTGTTCAAGTTTAATCAATAATAACAGTTAAACCCCTAATACCAGACATCTAGTCTGAATGAATCAGAAAACAGTTAAAAAAAAAAAAATCAATCAAATTACACACAGAGAAGTTGCTGTACCGGTTCTGAAAAATGTACAACAACATATGCTGGCCCAAACACACCTGAATGTGAAGCTTTCTGTCAAACCTTAGCTRTCTTCTTACCTGCTCCCCTCCCATGTTGACTAAAAGCTCAGTGCCATCAGGACTGAAGGTCACGTAYGTGGCCACCAGAACTCTCAGCCGATTGTTGTAATCTGGAAGTTTCACTGGAAGGTGCCCTGAGGAGGGAAGACGTCCATACATATTAGTGTAACTAGTAACTGTCATCTTTGACCTATTCCAGCTGCTCCATTTTACAAGAGGTTGTTAAGAGAGCAAGGTCACAAAATACAAGCACCTAAGTGATTTTTCACTTTTCTACTGCTCTTTACTAAATCCTTTCATCAGCCACCAAAACACTTCGATGTACACAGCTGTCTTTCCACAAATTCTAGATATCATTTTTGCAAGGCCATCTCCATATGAGCAGAAGACTGGGTTCTAGCTAGCTTACTAACAGGCAAGTTTGCAGAATCCAGCAAATCTCAGTTTAGGGATTCACTAAGGACTCAGCTTCTGTGATTTGTGGCCAACTGCAAACACACATCACAATCTTCAACCCTCTAATCAGGTTTCTTGATCCAGCCTCCTAAATATTCAGCTCATATAAGGGCTCTTTTGCTTCAGACTGGAGATGTGTTGCATGACTAATTCAGGGGACCTAAGAAATCCTCTAGTGGCACTCATCATAAGCAAGACTGCCAAAACTAGTCTGCTGAACATGCTGATCTAAGACACTTAAATATTTTTTTTTGGGGGGGGGGATAGTAAATAATCAGTACTGGTGAAGAACGCTATCTAGGTTGCCCAAGATCTGTATCTCATTTTTCTTTTACAGGATGAAGACAAGCCAGTTGTCTTCTTTGCCAAGAAGATTTTAAACAGCAGCCTTGATGGGACCAGTCACAGAAGAAAGTCTACAGCCTCCAGGTTATCCAATCCTTGATTTTTCCAATAAAGCTGACAAAAAAACATTTATGCTAGACGAGAGGCCAGCTCACCAACACATACTGCTGCCAAATTAGGGAATGTGGGCAGGTAACATCCTCAAGCTAGAATTCACAGCATAGAAGTGAGATAACCTACAGTTCCATGAAATATCCTTGTGTTAGGCAAAAGCTCTTTCAAGCAGTGGTTTCTGGTGTGATGGATAGAAATCAGTTTCTTTAGGTTTTAATTTTAAAGTCCTACCAGTCACCCCCAGCACTGGGCCCCATACCTGCCACGTAGTACTGTGCTGCACCATCCGGGAGGGGTTTCTGCCGGTCGCAGAATGTGTGTACTCCAGCTGAAGGAGACTGTTTCATGCTTTTTCTAGCCAGAAAGAAGAGCAGTCTTATAATCACAGCATTCAACTGCTGGAAGTCTGATATATCCTGACACTTCTTGTTCACACACAAGGGTAAGACCACACACTTAAACAATGGTGCAATCACAAACCTGCATCACACCACCTAAGTGTACGTACATAGATCAAAAAGATTCTGTGCTGAGAGAAAAGACTTGGTAGAACTGCACAGTGAGACCAGTGAGCACCAGATCCTTGCAACATCCCCTTCCCAAAGCCTTTAGCAGGTCTCTGCACCACTCATGTCTGCCAGGGTGGCACAGAAGAACCAGCTGCCGTTACCTGTGGTTGTGGATCATGCGAATGTCATAGAGCCGCACAAAGGGCCCACTTGCCCCCACCGCTAAGTAGTTGTTATCTTGGGGGTTGACTGTGAGGCATTTGGCCTCCACCAGCTGCCCACAGTATTCTGTCAGGTCTATTAGGACTTCTGAACGTTTGCTGTTCTCTCGCAGATCGTACTGTCTGTAAAGTGAAGAAAGAGTTAAGTGATCTGCATTAGTAGGTAACAGAAGTAGCAGTAAGGGAAGGTTTAGCTTTCCATGGCGACCAAACTGAAAACGACTCAAGCCGCTACATTCATACCGCTCAGCGGTAACCTACATTTAATTATCTGGCTTGTGTATGAAGAGATGGCACTAACTACAAACAGTCATTTGCATCACATGTTACTGGGAGCACCTCAATTCAATATGTATTAAGTCTCAACATCAGAATAATCACTAAAAACAACTTTATGATGTGCACAGATTTATTCAAGCTCCAGATGAAACTCCAAGTTGTGGGCTCACAAATAGTATCTAGTATGAAAACTAGAACAGATTCTGATGGAAACATCTGCTCATTTTAGTTTCTCAATGACTTTGGAAAGAAACTTCACTCTGTTGTGTTTGCCTTTCTCTCCTTTGATATGGTTATTCCTCTCTTGGCCTCCCTTTTCAGTGGATGAGAATACTTTCCCCAGCTTCTCTGTTTATCAAAGAAGTCTACATTTCAAGATGAAGTCTTCCAGTTTCAGGAAAGGGAGAGATTAGCTTAAGCTCTTTACAGAATCACAGAAGAGCTGGGGTTAGAAGGGATCTCTGGAGGTCACCTGGTCTAAGCTCCCTGCTCAAGCATGGTCAGTGTAGAACAGGTTGCTCAGGACTATGTCCAACTAGGTTTTGAACATCTCCAAGGATGTAGACTTCACAGCCTGCCCCGGGCTGTTTAATATAGAGACAGTCTCTCATTAGGTCTACACATAATACACACTGCAACAGATCCTGATCTGATYCATTTTGGGGCAGAACGACATAGTCCTGTACCTGATTAGTCCGTCTTCTGCTGCACTCCAGAAGGTGTTGGGCCACATGGGAGCTGTGGCGATCCGCTTAACTCTGTTGGTGTGATCTCCAAACATGTGGATGGTCTCCTTGACAGTCAAGTCATGGACATGCACCTTGGAATCTGCAGCTCCTGTGATGAGGATCCGATCCCCTGAATGTGGCAAGAACTGTGGAAGACAGACTTGACATTCAAAGTGGAGAAGTGCTGAGGCTCCTCACATGTCACCGACCCTCTTGGCAGGTCACAAAGTAGCTTGCTTTAGCAATGCAGGATAACCCACATGACTACCTACATTCCCAATACATGCCAGTGGAACACTCAAGAGTCACAAACTACAGTAATGGTCTTTTCATCAAATCTCTTTTGCTACAATATTTTATGCTAGCCATTTATTCCTCCTAATCACATACCTTGACAGAAAAGATATTTGCAGTGTGCCCTGTGTGCATAGAAAGGAGTTTCTTGTGATGCAGAGGATCCCAGACAATGGTATGCTGGTCATCAGATCCAGAGGCCAACAAGCTTAAAAAAAATAAAAAATAAATAAAAATAAAAAAAAAAAGAAGAGGAGGAGAACTTACAGTCTGTATCCTTCTATTCCAAGCTGTGACTAGTTTCCTAGAGTGGTATTGACTACAGTCAGCCATCAAGTCAACTCAGCTGCAGGAAGCCTCCCCCACCCCTCTTTTTCTCAGCTATATATTCTTGTTGCTTCCCATGTGCCAATCCCATGCAGCCAGTCCAGGGAGCTAAACTAGGCAAATGTCAGCACCATAGAATATAAAGCAAGTGGTTTTAGCTCCTTGAACCAGCTCACCAGAGGTTCAGATGGCACAATGGAAACAATAAGAACATGTGGTCAACAACAAAAAGCAGGATCTCCATTTTCCCTGTTAGCCTGGCTGCATTAACTGCTTCCACATCAACCTCAAACCCAAGCCAAGCCATTCATTCCTGGACTTCAGATGTACCCAAGCACTCCCAAGCCAGAACCCATTCAGAGATTCACAGACTGTTTTTTAAGTGCAGGGTGTGCCAGTGGTACTGCAAGGAACTGTTTGCCTTGTACATGTGTCTTCTGCTGCAGCAAATAAATCTGACATCTGCAACCATCAGCTATTTTAAACTTACTTCTTTGGAGTCAGACCTCACTTTCAAGTGCATGAAACATTCACTAACCAAAAATTCAGCAGATTATCAGGCAGCAGACTTTGGGTCTTATAGGAGGTATGTCAAGAACTATAGGACCTTCCTTTCCATCCAGTTATTCTTATGTAGATATTGTTTACTCCGTTTGGCTAACCGAAAAACTCTTACATTTATTTTCCCTCTAAAGCTGCAAACAGGGATGAATGTTCTACCTCCCTCCCTTATACATTTGTCCCCCAGCAAGAGCTTTTAACAGCACAGGGGGTAGGGAAATGTCACTTCAAACCAGCTGGGCAAATCCTAAAGATTCATTATAATCCATAATACCACTTAAGAGAAAAGAACTAGCCTTCAATCTCCACTTCTTAGCCTATTTCCCTTCTGAACTCATTAAAGGGGCACATCTAATAATATCTAGATATATTTAACAAAATAAAACCTCTTTTGAAGTGCAAGCTTCTAGTATAGTTCAAAACTTTGAGCGTGATCCCTTATTCATTTACTAGGAATGGGAAAGGAATGCTTATAATAAGGTGACCTATACTCTACACTCTTGGGAGAATCTGGCTTACCGGTTTGTGGATCCCCTGAATAAAGGCATATACTTACTCTCCTTTTTCATTCCATTCTAGACAGTTGACACACCCAGAGTGACCCTGAGCAAAATGGGGAAGAGAGTATTACACAAACTTCAGACTTATCAAACAGGGCTGTTCTAAGACAAGGACAAAGTGAGCTCCCCACACATAACAACTTGTTCCAATACAAGCAGCTTTTTATTCCAACCCTGCAAAAAACCACCCACATGGCAGATAAGCTCATCCAGAAAAGACAGACATGCTGTAGCAGTTGGGGGAGAAAAGGCAAAATGAAACAAACATWAAAAAGTTGAATAAAATGGCAGTTCAGTCTCAGAGGCTACTGGTGAAATCCTACTGTACACAAGGAAAGGTGACTTTGTTTCTAAAGCCCTTGGCTAGACTGACAAATTACATGTACAGGTTCTCTGAGAATTCAGGGAAAATGCATTTTTGATAACGCTCTTTTAGAAACACCTTGCTGCTGGGTGACTACATCCTACCGCCTCAGACAAATTAACTAACAAATGTAACAGGAAAAGACTAGGATAGCACTGAATAGCATTTGATATGGGAAACCTGGTTGAGAAGGGGACTGAAGAACTCTCTTGCCCCCCAAACCAAGATAATCTTAAGATCTTCTTAAGCTGTGTCAGATTGCACTACAACAACTGGTTCTTTAGACAACACATTACAGTCTTCACTATTAGAGCCGAATATCTTGACTAGCTGACTGTTCAGAGAGGCTTGCCTTCTTCAGGCACTACAGTTAGGATTAGTTGTAAGACAGCAGTTAAAGGCTCTGCTGTAGGTCTATTAGTTAACACACAAAGCTCACRCGAGATCTCACTGAGCTATTCCTGTCTCTAATGCAGAATAGGGGAGTAAGTAAACAGTAAACCTCCCAAACAAGACAAAAAAGTTCATACTGCCCAGCATGCTGTATTTCCTACAGTTTACTGTAGGACAAGTAGCTCAATTTGTTCTTTAAACACTGCCCACTTACCTGCAATTCTGCTTCTAGGCCCAGGCGTCGAATGAATGGATCAGTGACATGATAGTGTCGTTCAAAGCCTAGCGCACCCCTCTCCTGCATGAAGCAAATAAATGTCACACTGACTACAGCAAACAAAACACATTTTCCCCTTTAAGAGAAGACTCAAAAACCGTGAAAACAAGCAGGGACCTTGCCAGATGTTGGGGCATCCATGGCATCAGGTACCAGTCCCGTAGTAAGGGGACATCTTTAACATCAGATTCAGGCAAGGAGTCCATAACCCTTGCCCCTGAATTGGTTCAAAAATGACATCTATCTTATTGCCAGCTCCTGGGTAGCCAAGGATGGAGAGGCCCACATCAAGACAGAAATAAGTTGCCTGCTTTTGGCCAGAAATGGAAGATACAAAAGAGCTTAAGGATGCCTGTCTTTATCCCCTGGCAAGGATTTCAAAAACAATGTGCATATGAGAAGGCAGTAGTAGATCACAGCTGCTGAGGAGAAAAGTCTGCCATTATATAGAATATGTCCTGAAGCATCAAAGACTACCTTGAAACAGAGTCGAACACTTGTAATCTCAGTATTCCTAGGTCATTCTCCCTGTTCCCAGAGCCCACTACCACCAAGAAGAAAAGCGCTGAGGAACATAACTGGACAGTATTCTTTAAAGATGGCTTGTTTCAACAGAAATTGAATAGGAGCATATAGCTGCGGTACCACGCACGGTCTATTCTACAGGGAAGAGAACAGCTGCCACATAACCATGTCAGTACAAATGAAGGTGAAGAAAAGCAGGACAGTTGTTTCCCCTGTGATCTCACAGGGTTCACAGATGCATTAGCAGATGGCTTGGATGAAAGAAGGACAACTGCAGAGGCAGAAGTGAAGAAAAGGGAATGCAAGTCATTTTGGATGGAACAGCTAATGACTGGAGGAGGTTCTTCCTGGGACACCTGGTTCGGTCTCAGTCCTGTCCAATGGCATGCCATGGGTCCAAGATGACAGTTTAAGCCTTTGTTATCACCATTTATACAAGAGCATACTAATATCTGAGAGACTGTGCTTATGGTACTAGGAACATGTTAGTAGTCACAGAGCAGACAAAGAACGGAACAAATGTACCAAGCTAAAGCTCTGCAGACTAATGTTAAAGTAACCAGTTCCAGATACTAAAAGCTATTTGAAATCAAAAGAGAGAGACATAAGGTGATGGGGAGTGCGGGGAAGGAACACAAAGCAAAACAGGCTTTTTTAGTAACTTAGATTACAAACTTYAACCTCCTTTACATATTTTTTTTATGGACAGCATTCACAATACACTACTAGATCCCATGCTAGGTGCTGCAGTTATAACTGCCTTACTACTGCAACCTCAGTAACTCTGTGAGGTCTCTGCAATGGGATATGGCTTTTCCTACAGGGAACTGACAGACTTAACAGCCTTCCAAGGTCACACACAGGAGTCTAACAGAGCAGATAGTGTAAGCTAAGTCCCAGGCAAACACTAACCACAGAACCATCCTTTCCTTGTCAGAGTAGCGCAAAAAAAAAAAAAAAAGAACACTTTGCACATGGATTAAATTACAAGCTTATTGTACAAAGCCAGTTACCAAACTGCAAAGTGAGCTGGGGCATCCAAGCTCCCAGTTCCTAACTCTGACCACTAACATACCACTTTTGTGAGTGCTGATTATCAGCAAAGCTGCAAATGATTTGAGGCCTCCAAGTCCAAATAATAATTGCCTATCATGCCCGCTGTAGCTAGCCCTTTCACGTTAAGGGATATTTCACTAATGCAACCATCAGATGACTGATCTGACCACAGTAGAAGTTTTTGCCTACACAAAGGAAGCAAAACATATTGCTCAAATCAAAAAAAAGGGGAGGGGGGGGGAATGAGGGGGGAGATCTTTGCTTTACTAGAGCCAGACAATCTTTGATGGCAAGATCACACAGAAAGAAAGAAAATATAAAGTAGCCAGAAAACTCATGAGGAAAGCTAGTTAAGACTCCTTTACAGTACCAAAAACACAAGTAGCCAGATTTCTCTCTTCAACTTTATATTAAAAAGAAACAGACCTGCTGATGTCAAACTATCAAGACGCATTCCTGCTAGGGAAAAGGACCATATTCTTCTCATGTTGTAGTTCATCCCAGCTCCTCATTAATGAGGGCAATAGGTTCTGTGCATTTGTTCTCTTAAGCTTTTATACAGCTTATCAATATGCAAGTAGTAGAAATCTTTTCAGGAGTAAAAGGCAACAGTATGATTATTCCCTGACCCAGCATGAACACCAGTTCTCTAACCACTCTTCACCCAAGAGAACTTTTGGTTAACACATACCTTGATCTGCCTGTGGATGATGTCTCTAGTGATGTTTACTTTTGCCATCTTCTTCCAGTGGGGCAGAGGAAAAGAAGCTATGGGAAGAGCTGCTGTGCAACCAAGCATGCCAACAGAGCAGAGATCCACACTAAGGGCATTCAATTACCTGGAGGACAAGAAGGAGTGAACAAAAGCAAGCATACAGACATATTAGGCCATTCATATGCAAGATTAAGCCCTTTTTCCTCAAAAAAAAAAAGTGTTTAAGAACCGAAAATTTTTGCATAAAGGTCCTTGAAGAAATTCAGGAATGGGAAGCAGTAATATAAGAGTGAACAAAAGCTGACTTAAGAGGCCACCCCCAGTTTACAGATAAATTCAGATTGAACTGCAGGACCCCACATGTGCATAGAAAAGCATTTCCAAATCAGCAAAGAACTTGCAAGTCTAGGACCACATCCTGTCCCACAGCCTTTCTTTCCTTTACAACCTTTACATGTGCAGCCCACTTTTGTTCAATCCCATTTTTCCCATTCCCCAARCTCTAAAACCAACAAGCTTAACTACACTGACAGTCTACATGACATGGATACTTTAAGGCTTGTCTGAAGATGTGGCCAAAAAGAAGTTTGCAACTGAACACAAGAAATTCATTTACTGCATTTGATTATCAGCCAAGTAAGATAACCAAAAGAACATAAGCATTCCTTAGAAATCATAACAGCCAATGACCAAGCAACACTATCATTTAAATACTTGATTATATCAGTAACAGAAAAGGGATGATCTTTTAGATCTGTATTTCCAAGAATAACTTGCATTTTCCACATTGTTAGTCAAGTTACATATTTCATACACTAACCAAGATAATTTAAACCCTACGAAGTTAGGCATACCTGGTAGAAAAAATTCCAGWTGCAAAGTATTTCTGCCAACCATGCTCCTGACAGGCTGCCCAGCAAAGTACCAGATATTCTCCGAGAAAAGATGTCATTCACCCTATTTACATACCACATACCAGGCACTATCCCATTTTGATATTTCTAAAGCTCCCTTTAAAGGGAAATCATATTTTAAATATCCATTTTTGTCCTACATAAGCTAGTAGTTTTAAACTCTCTTTAACAAGCATTTACAAGCAGAACAAGGCCCAATTTTCAAATGAATCCTCTTTTGAATGAGGAAATGCTGATTCACTGAAACAAGAACATTTCACAGAAACACAGTTACAAATAACTCCACTGAGTTCAGACAGAAGTTGTCATGAACCCTGCCTGCTTCTCTATCTGTTCATCTGGCAAGTTGCTGTAAAACCAGGACRTCCATGGTTAGCTGCTTCAGGGGTGTGCAGATATAACACAGCTTCCACAGCCCCTGCACCTCAGTCTCTCCAAAGCCCTGGACGACAGGTTCAATTTAGTTTTAAAAAGCTGTTTGTGTGCATACGACGCAGATGTTTCTCCACGGGTAGGAAGTACCAAGAATTCACATTTCTTTACAGAAGGCAGTTTTCAGGCTTCTTCCTGAAGTGGAAGTTTTGATGGGTTTACTAAAATAGATGACTCTCCTATGCTCTCCAGAGCAAAGGTAGCAATCTCATTAAATCTACAGATAGGAAGAGAAGCTATATAAATTCAAGATCATATTTTCTTGTAGTGAGCTCCTACACAGAATTTTCAGGGTAGCCACAGGATCTCAGAAATACATCACACACCAGAGGCACAGCTGTTTGTAGGTCTGTGAAGATAAACATGTCTTACTACAGATCACACAAGATAAGGTGCCCTTATGGTAGTATTCTAGGCCTATTTTGTATGTATTATGAAAACTAAGTTAATAAAATTCACACAACGAGAATACAGGCCTTGAATGCAAGGCAAGTCAGGACAAAGAGATGATTCTGCACTGCAAGTCTGTTCTCAGTCAAAGCACAGCCAGTGCTAACGAGGCCTTACTTTCGCCAGGACTAATTCCTCTCAAATGTAAACACAGCAGGCCAAATTCATCACAATCCAACTCTAGTTTCTGCAACAGAAGCGTCCAGTAAGCCAAAAGATTTTGTCATACGTGTCTCAAGTTCACTGCCTCAGAAGAAGCTCCACTCAGACACTGGCGCAATGTGCTCAGCTTTTGTTAGACTGCATCTGTTCGAGCATGTAAATCAGGGCTCCTGGAGAACCCATGTCACTTACTAGCCTGAAAYTGTCCTTTTCACCAGAGCTGGTATGCATTTATTTATCCAATTTTCCATCATGTACATATTTAATATGTATTTCTTTTACTCCAAAAGTAGCACCTCATGTTTTAGAAGCCTTTAACCTTACTCACTCTCATGTTAAGTAATACCTGCTCCACTCCCAGGCTTAATGACAAGAGGTAGTACTGTGAATGTATTTACTCATCAATATTTTATACTAATCATTGTAGTAGGATGATTAAGCTATCAGATTTTGATACCTATCCTCTACTTTTTCAGACCAGCTTGCCATCAGTATTGTTTTGCCTATTTATGGAGACCAAGTCCATAGCACAACAACAATTGCCTTTAAGAATAACACAGCAGCAAACAATAACAAAATACCATTTATTTTACAAACATCTGAAGGAGTGAAGGCAGGTAGCAGCACGTCTGCTCCAGCCTGCCCCTGTAAATGCCCAGCACAAGGGCAGGTGGATCGTGCTGACTCTGCAGCTCAGAAGTAAACATGGGAAAACAGGACAGCCAAGCTGTTACTTGTGTCCAAGGCCAGCACTACATAAACCTGCCAGCAGTGCAAAATAAGCTATGTTACTACGGACATCCATGAGGATTTTGTTTCTAGGCACACTTTCTGCTAAGTCCTTGAAACAAGACAAGAGGTCCGCTAACTTTAAAAGTAGCTTTATGTTTGGATAGACTAAAAGTTTGGGGATAAATGGTATCTCTGATATCTCACCTCTAGTTTCTCCACTGACACCTTTTCCAGCTAACAAGTCTCCACCTACTTTTCTCCTAGTCTGGAACCCCACAGGCTGGTGTCTTTACACGGAGCCTCCAGGATACACAAGTATTTTCTCCAGTCATAGTTACAGGGCAGAGAGTGCCTCAGTAGCTTACTCCTCAGGTGGGGGACTCTGGTGTTCGCTGTACGAAACCCAAGATCTTCTCACTTCCGACATAAATCCTAAGGCTACAGACTCCTCTCCTCCTCTGTACAACCCTAATAAAACACATAAATTGCCCAACTTCATACAGCACTTGCAGAATACTTTTTATACGGGAACCTGTGACTAGTGACTGATGGCAGTTAAACAGCTCCTTCCAGAGAGCTGAACGATGCACTAACCCGAAGTACGAAAAGAAACAAGACGGACAATATTGCTGAAAAGCCAAGCATCTCAGTCTAGTCTGAGATGATTAAGCTATCAGATTTTGATACCTATCCTCTCCTTTTTCAGGCCAGCTTATCTTAATGCTTCTGCTATCAGATTGACTGCCCTACGACATACACAGACTCTACCCATTCATACCCCCTTCTCCAAGTAGCATCTGATTAACCATTCCTCTTCCCTGCCAGACAGGGAAGAGGAATGTTTTCCTCTTTAAGAACAGTTTAGTTTTCTTTTGATCTTAAGATCTCAGGCAGGCATTCTACCAAGCTGGAGCCAAGCAAGCAGACAATTCCCAATTGATAACTGACCCATTGCTCTCTTAAGACYCCTGAAAGCATTTTTGTCAGATCTCTTACCTCTAGTCGTTGCAATTTTCAAGCAGCTCCTCTTCTTTCAATGTGTATCCAGCAAGAAAGATGATCACCAGATGACCTGAAGGTCATTCCCCATACATAGGGAAATACGCATTCATAAGATACAGATCCTCTATATTCTACACACAGAAGACAGTAAATAACCTACACCCAGGAGCCAACCTTCTGTTAAATAAACAAGTTACTGTGAAATAAGGTAAAGTATGGATTTACAGCACATTACATGGTGCATATATTGCCTATGTACGCTTTTAACTCGTGTTAGGTGCAGAAAAGCTTATTCAACTTCTACATGACAAACAGCCTTTCCTTTCCTGCAATGTAAAGGCTAGACAGACAGTTTCTACAAAACTGCTAATACATTATAAATCTACTCCTTGGCTGTATGAACAGGATGCTCAGAGGCAAATATGATCATCAGAACCCCCAAATCCTGCTGCTCCTTAGGAGAGCCTTAAAGTCACTTGGTCTCCCCACTGAAGTTCCATCTACAAATCCTTTATCTTCTGCCACAAGATATTACACATTCTGGATTTCCAAAACAGATATTCACTGAGGGAGCACAGAAATACACAGGAGTTTGCCATCTCTGCGAGGGCAAGCTGGCTTTTAGGATTAGAAATGTGTTGTGGAGCTTCTCAACTCATTGGACATCTCACTGACAGCTGCAATAACTCAGGTATCCCAAAAGATCGTTGTTCAGTGGATCTTAACAGGAGATCAACACACCTTAACTTTACCTCTTAGAAGACAAAGATCAAGGAAATCACCTATGAAATTGGCCCTTTGGTTGGTGAAACTAGAATAAAACAGGTATTAGAACAAAATAAATTTGATRCAAAATTGACTTTAAACAAACTAAYATCCATATCTAAGGCTGTATACTATCAAGTTTTCAGTGTCTAGTATACTTGACCAGACGACGCACATTCGTAGCATTTGACCATTAAATGAATGACTGGCTTGGAACAAAATGGTCAAATGGGAACCCATGAATCTAAGGTTTCTCTTTTGCCTATAGAGAACTTGGTTTGGCAACYGAACATTTTAAGGTGGTTAAAGGCTTCCCAGCATATGCACACATACTTTGGCAGAGGAGATACTAAGAGACTTTCTTGCTTTCGTGATGCTGTTCTTTGTTTTTCARTATGAACTCGGCAGTATGAAACTACAGCAGCAAAGAGTTTGGCAAGCTTAAATTACTGTGGAACAGCAGACTAAGGATCAAGAACTCCCAAATTCTCATTTCAGGTCAGATTTTGCCCATTAGCCACAATCAGCTGCAATTCCAGACTCACATTCACCATCTATATAATGCTTACCTAGGTCACAACTTTGCATGTAAGGTATGTGGAGCTTCTACTGTGAAAAGCATTAAATATTCTTAAACATTAAAGATTACACTGATCACACCATCAAACAAGTAGATCAACAGTCTCTAATTAAGTTAGAAACTGATTCCACATTTGAAGTTTGAATAAAGACTCCTCAGCTTTGTAGATCTCCTGGAAAATACATACTATCAATTGGAGAACAAGAAATTATGCTCTGATTCCTTGGACACATGTAGATTTACAATGTTGAAGTCCTTCCAAAGGATTTGTCCATTTATTATCACCAAGGGAATGTAAATGGGTTTCTTTTTCAACCAAACTTGTCCAGAGTATAACTTCCATTCACTTTTAAATATATTGTTTCCCTATTATTCATACAATTTTCCAGCTCTTAACTAAACCAGCACAACCAACTCATGAAACGAGAGGATTAAATCCCCGTGACAAGGAACAATTTAAGACAAATCTGCACTATTGCTACCAGCAATGGTCTCACAAGCAGCTTCACTTTGGCCACATAAGAGGATCATCTTCACTTTTTTTCAGTCATTTATCAGATGACACGGAAGCATGTTTCTCCTTCACACTTCAGGAGTCTCTCTGTGCTCAATTCCAAGCCAGAATCATCCTTCCCTTGTCCCACACTTTTCCAAACTTGTCTGGACCACCACAGACAGGACTGCAAATTTGGGATCTAGTTACAGCTGCCACCTCATTCACAGTACATATTTCCTCAAAAAACCCTTCTGAAGCATAAAGGTGATCATCTCATTTGTGTTTAGCGGCAGTTCTCTGGTCCATTTCTTCTGCTCCTGCAATACATAACTCTAGAAGCAGAAAAAGAACTTTCGCAATACCTGGCCTTTAAATTTCCAGTCAAAAATTAACAAGTCACAGGTTTCTACAGGTTATGGCTTCAAAATCTGCTGGACAGTATTTATACTGACAGTAACTTAACAACCCTTTCAGCTTCTGGAAAAGTACTCTTTGAAAGAGTGCTTCAGAGTATTGGGGGGATGGGGAGAGAAGTACCAAGATTTTCTCACTTTCCCCAGCTAGMTCTTCTAATTTTCCTGAAGCACTTGCTCCATATCTGGAATCAAAGCCTCTACACTCATAAAGTAAACAATTCAGCCCTTTTATTGTTGAGCAGTCTCAGTACAGCTAGGATTTGGGGGGGGCTGATTTTTTGCATGAATGGATTTTCTCCTCACGGGACCACCTACGCACATACATACACATCCCTATCTCACTTACGCACGCAGCAGTACACTGGCACAGAGATTTGCTCTGCAGACTTGCACTTCAAAGTTCAAACCTCAAAACCACTGCCCTTCAGAAAAGCTCCATCAACACTAAGAATCTGCACAAAACAGTAGGACCTATCATTAAGTTGGCTGTGTAATTCCTAAGCATTTGAATGTGTCTAAATTTCTCAGCCTCTAAACTCAAGGTCAGTGAAAAGCAGCACTTCATATACTACAAATCTTTGCATACACAATTCATTCCAAAGGAAGATTCTCACAACCTTTGCCTTAAGCATCCATAAATTACTTCATACATCCAATATCACCTGGGACCCAACTCAGTCACTCAGCAGATTACTTTCCCTACCCTCCTCTTTACCTTGACTTTCAAAGGGTTCATGGGTCAAATTAAAATACATACAATATTAACAAACCTAAAAAAACCAAAGAGGAAGTGACTTGGTTAGCAATAGACACCTAGTAACAAGAAGATTTTTCTACAGCTGAAGGAGTTGCCAGGAGCAGCATTCACTCCCTAAGACAGATGGCTCACCACACTGAGACAGCCAACAGCAGAGAGGAAGGAGTTGGTTACAACGGGGTGGGGTGCACAGGAGAAGAGATAGGGTCTGAGATCTGATAGACCCAGCACAAATGGACAGTAATGTCAGGGAAGCATTGACATGCCCAGAGCAATACTGGCGGAGTACCTCAGACAGCAACCCTCTCAGCTGGSATCCTAACACTACCCTTCATCCTTCAGCTGAAACAGCCATCCACAGGATGAAAGAGGAGAGGAGATGCAAGACAACACCTCAGGCCAGCACAAGAAGCAGCCTGATGCCCAGACCCACAAGGCCTAGCAGCCCCAGGAAGGAGTTTAGTCAGCAGACACTGGTAAAGGTGCAAACGCTGATCTCCTCTACAAGTAAAAAGGCTGCAAGACACCCACCAGGGCAGAAGAAAGTTTCTCATGAAGGCCTGAGTGAGGGCAAGGTGAGCAGATGAGGGAGGAGGGCAGAGTTCACCCACAGGAAAGAGARGAAGGCAAGGACAGGGCAATGCCTGCTGCCTGGGGGCAGGGGTGGGAGAGGGAGAAGGCAGAGAAGTGAACTGGCAGGAGGCTGAGCTTAGCAGGGGAGGAAGGCAGCAACTAGAAGAGGCAGCTAATATAGGGCTGGAGGAAAGAGGTGCGTGGTAAGAGGTGGCCAACGTGCAGCTGGGATGGGGAAACAGGGACAAGGGGCCGGGAGAGGACAGAAGGAGAGGGCAMACTTCTTAAGAGAGATGGGGCCAGGCTGCAGGCAAAGTGGGGAGGGGGATATCTGACAGGGCAGACAGCTGACGAGGGGGAGGGAGGGGATACCTGAGGTGTGTGGGGGAAACCTGGCAGGGAAGGGGAAGGAGGGAATAACTGGCAGGGAAGGGGAGAGGGGATACCTGTGGGGAGGGGAACACCTGACAGGGAAGGGGTGGGGATACATGGCAGGGGGGAGGGAATAACTGACTGGGAAAGGG
>NW_028186305.1:47259-52719 GCF_003343005.1 Rhea americana
CTGTTTACCCCCTCCAGCTGTCTGGGGCTCAGCAGCACCCCCCCCGCCGCTGCTCTCCCAGCGCAGCTCCGCGCATGCGCCACGCCAACTGCGCCACCACCCGCCTCGCACCCACGGCGGCCTCAGCGCCGCGCAAACGGCGCAAGTCGCGTTCTGGAATACCTGCCCGTCTTGCGCTCACAACGGCCGCTACCCTTTGATTGACAGCCCTCCGAGCCAACGGGGAGTGGAGAGCGTTTCGTGAGGAGTGGGGCAGCCAATCGACGCGGAGAGAGGCAGGCGGCAGGGGCGGGAGCGGCGCGCGGCGCAAGGGCTGCTGGGAGTCGTAGTCGGCTGAGGGAGAAGGCGTTCGCCTGCCCCGCGCGCCCCGGGCCAGCGAGGCCGGAGCCGTCGGGGCCCGGCCCCATCGCTCTCTCCGGGGCGCTCTCGTGCCTTCTTCCTCCTTCGTCCAGCCTGGGGGCTACTTAAAACCAGCCACTCTGCTTGGGTCCCCTCAGCTTCACGGTGGTTTCCAGGCCCCGGGCCCTGTCACCGTCTTGTCGCCAGGGCGCGAGTGGCGGYGCGGAGCCGTCCTGCATCCGCTCGCCCTGCGGCCAGTTCCGCCAAACTTGAACCAAACCGGGGCTGGGCCGGAGCTGCCGCAGGCCCCAGGCAGCAGGAAGTTAATCTCATGAACTCCCAAGTGTCAGGCAACAGGCTATGACTAAGTCCCGGTGGAAAATTTCATTATCAAACCTTAAACGTTTGGTCTTGCTACCAGCTTATCCCAGAAGTCAATGTACAGGCTTCCGCAGGCAGCCAAAAAGTTAAGTTTCCAGTAAAAAATAACTCTGTGGAAAGAGCCAGGGGGTGGCAGTGTTTGCAAGAAACCTTCCCTTCCCTCCGCTCTCATGGGCTCAGGACACCCGACCGCTGTTTAGCTCGGGCAGCACGGCTAGACTTTGGGGTGACGGCAAGGCTGGAGGCACCACTGCTCCTAGTTATCTAACATACACCCTCCTGACAAGGCGAACAGAAAATAAATATTTCAGAGCTCATAAATCCATTTCTCTAAAATAGCATTTACTTCCACAGTTAAACATTTTGACATCTATTAATAAAGTGTGATGAATAGCTTAAATGTTCATTTAGAATGTCAGGCTGCAGCTCCCGGGTAATCCCAGCAGCACAACAGGAGAAGATGGCTACTTCCCTTTCCTGCCTTAGCGGAAGGAGCAAAAAGCCTCTTAAATCCAACATTATTTATAAACTTGAGGACTTCTCCGTACTACCTCTAGACCTACAAAAAACAGACCAATCATTAGCTTTAGTGGTTTGTTTTCACCTCATAGCCCATTAATTTATTCAGCTTCTTAGAAAAGATAGTTGTTAACTGTTGCTTCTGCATCTGTCCAGACTCTTAATTAAATAAATAATACTCAGGATCCATCACTATCATTCTTACAACAGAGTTTTATCTACTTTTCTCAGTTGCCTTCCTCAGGGGGATCTAAAACTCTCCACAAAAATCAAGCAGGCTTCAGATGCCCTTGACATACAAGTTTTGCTTGCTGACAGTGAAGAAAGTGGGGCAYGCAAGGCTGGATTTTTTCAGAGCTGGTGACAGACAAAACAGTGGCTGAAGTCAAGGAGAGCTGTGGGTACTTCCTCATTCTGCATGTCAGATCTGTGGCGTTTAAGCAACTCACCCGCAGTCATGAAGAAACTGAAGCAGGTCGAGAATGTAAATAAGGTATTCTCCTCCCAGTGTCCAACTTCGTTCCATATAAACACTACCTTTGATAGCATCCTCTCGGAGTAAGGTTGCTGAATTTTCAGTGCAAAGAAGCATGCAAGGAATGAAAGTGCCTAAGAGCTGAGCTTGCCCCTCTTAAAACATTTGAGTAAGAATAATTTAAGTCATACAGAAGGCATTACTTAAATCCAGTGCTCACTAAAACACCCAGTTCTTCTATACTATCCTCAATTTATGTTACACACAGCAAAAAAGGAATTTCAGTGTTAAAAAAATAAACATTAGGAAACTCATGGAAAAGCTAAGTTTCACACCCCATGCCACAGGTGGGAAGTCACAGCACGCATGTACAGCTACACGGATGTAGACTGTATTCTGTGAGAGAGAAGCAACACGATTTGTCCTACAGACATCCGGCCAGTGAGCGCTGGAGCTGCGCCTAGGATAGGATAAAAGCTGGTGTCGTGCAGCATTTACTTCCCACTTCTCTGTGTTGTTTATTGGGGCAGACCATTTTTAATACACTTGGGAAAGGACTAGAAAGAAAATCATTTGACTGAGAGAAAAAGCCAAATCTTCATCCACTTTGATCAGCTAATTGTGAGTTGCAAGTTGGGATGAGGAAACAGAGGGAAAGTGTAAAGAGAGAGGTAGAGGTGCTCAGTTAATCTTTATCAAATAAATGCACAAAGGATGACAAGGAAACAGCACGGTCTAATGTAGGAATGACCTATAAATGTATAAAAACATACTTGGAGCCACATGGTCTTCAGCCAGCAGGTACAGCAAGGTCCCCATTCCAGGTTTCTCTGAACAAATCAGCTACTCATTCCTTGCACGACTTCAGAAAACACAGCCCTCCTTCTGGTGTTTCTGTCTGGGTTTACCTCTCTGTGCAATGTAAATGATAATTACCTTTTGGTTGATTAACGTCTGCTGGAAAACTGAGACCCTCTGATCAAAATTACTATGGGAGAGCAAAGCTTTGCTGCAGATTCACTCAATATGAGGGCTGACTTCTGCATGATTGATATACAAACGCAACTCCTGGCATTTGATGGATGCTGTATCAGTGTGCCTGGAGGCAAGAGGGGGACTGTTAAGTGTCTGCGTCAGAAAAGTTGCCCAGCTGCATAGCTGCTCAATGGAGAGCAGTGTGCAGCGTCTCCAGGGCCCAAGGAAGATAACGATGAACTTAGATACGGAGGCAACTATATACGCAGCGTCTGATTTTGCTCTCCAAGACACAATAAGCAAAGCTCTGGTGTACTATAACTTACATAATTTGCTTGATTGGACATTTTTAAAGCTCCATCTGCCTGTTTCATGCAGTTGTATTGCTCTCCCTTTGTGGGTTAAGAGGCTTAAACCTAATTACGTGCCCTCCTGGTGCGAAAGTGGTGCAAGTTCCCAGACTCACAGTGGGCATCTCTGCTGGCTAATAAGGAGCCACAGGTAGCTGGACTACTCTCATAACACATGAGTTTGAATAAATGAAAGAGTACCAAGACAGCTCAGGCCTCAGGGCCCTGCTGGGGATATTTGCCACTGTCAGAGCACTGCAGGGTTGATTAATTTACTTGAGGACACAGATTCAACAGTGTGTCTCCAAATTTTCACGTCCCCATCAGGAGGAGGTAGGAGTATCTTTCCACTTCTAGAAATTGCACCAACTTAACTCATCCCCAGAGCACCAGCCTGTTCAATAGCTTGGAAGGCCTCTGTCCTGCCAGTATTATTCAGCCAAGCAGGCCACGAAAGTAGGCTACCAAAGTAGCGAGAAGTTAATTTGATGCTGCATCCCCCACTGGCAAACGTGCAATAGTCGGGAACTAGACAGCTCAGGCCGACCCACGGCTGCTGACTGATCCAGACGCAAGGAGGTGGAAAAATCTGACCCAGTTATTTCAAGGGAACATTGTACCGGTTTTAGCTTCTGGGAACTGTTTCTAAAGTAAACTCAGGCCCAGTATGTTCTCMTGAACAACTATCCGGTTGTGCTTGCAGCACACAGCCCTGCTTCAACCCGAACAAGTATTAAGTGTAATCGCCGGGGATCAGGCCTCTCACCCAAATATGACTGAACTCTTTCAAAAAGCGCTCAGGATTTCTTGCTTAATAGCTAAACCAACTTAATTTGATCRTTCAGAGCATAACCAAGCGGAAGGGGAATTGACACACCTAGCTGGTTCCTGCTCCCGCTGGTGATTCACTGGAATTCACAGTCACATTTGCTGTTGATCACTTCCACCACGTTGCTGCAGCAGAACTGACGTTTCCTCCTCGCACCCAGCTCCGCCAGGAGGCTAAACCGAGCGGCCTTCCCCAAGGACGGCCAATCTCCAGCGCTTCAGGAGCCCATGCCATCTTAAAACAAAAATGTAACCGCTTTAGATCAGCCAGCGTGACCTGTCAAGCCCTCATTTTTTAGCTGCCGAAGGCCCGCACCCTCCCTGCACCGRGTTCCCTGGGGATCAGGGACCGCACCTTTGCCTAAAGGATAATATGTGCGTAACATTTAGCTATTAAATCATTTCAAAACTCCCGCCRGCTGCGATAGCTCCGGTTGTGCATGTGACGCTCAGGAAGTCCACAGCAGAGCCAAGAAACAGGGTGGCTGAGCCATGGTGCCGAGCCACCCCCCACGCTCCTCCCGGGGCTTTATTTGAGCCTTATCAGATTTCCGGGTGACTCAGGCCTCCCCGGTGCCCAGGTGAAGGCCAGGGAGGTACCACGGGGACAGGCACAGACACCTGGTCACAACAGCGTGTCAGCCTGAAACAGCAGCTGATGCCCACCGGGCTGGTCTCCGCTGGCAGTCTTTGCTTTGCAAATCCCACCACCCTGTGTCTGTCCCCAGAGCTCTGTCCCCAARCCAAGGCCGGGCTCACACAGAGGCTGCAATTCCCCATGCAGCAAGCACAGCGGAGACAGGCGGCTGCTCTGCTCCCCCGGCCGGGCCCGGGCGCTTGGCTGACCCCGGCCCTGCAGACCCCAGGCGGGCAGCGGGGCTGCCTCCGTTCATGGAGCCCGGCCACGCTCCCAGCCCTGTGGGGCACCCCACACCGCTGCAACACCTCATGGCACCCCCTCCTGTGACGGCCACCCACCAGGCCTGCCCGCTAATCCAGTTTCTCTCTCTCTCCCTTTTGCACCCCCGTTGTACTCTCCCTTGCACTGCACTTTCCCCACCTTGGTGTGTATCCTGCTTTCCATTGCACCCCCTCACCTCTTTGCACTCTCCTTTGCATTGCACCTCCAGCCTCCTTGTGCCCTGCCTTGCATTGCACTCTCACCTCTGTGCACTCTTCTTGCCTCCTAGCACCCCACTTTGCATATAACCCCACATCCTTGTTGTACTTTTTTCTTACACTCCCTTGCACTGCACTGACACACAGCTCCTTGCACTCTGCCTTGAATTAGCACCCCTGCTTTGCAATGCACCCTCCTTTGTGGTTGCCCTGTGCTTTGTATTGCAGCCCTCTCCCCTCCTTGCACTCCACCTTGCACTGCACCCTGCCTTGCATAAGCACCACTTGCCCCCCCACCTGCCTTTTGCAGTTTCACCGCCCTCACCCCCTTGTGTTTTGCTTTGCTTTGCACTCCTCACCTACTTGCACCCTGCCTCGCATTGCCCTTCCCTCCCCTTCTTGCAGCCCCTGCTGTTGTGCCCTGCTTCACGCTGCACCCCCTTGAACTCTGCTTCGCATGGTGCCCGGCCTTGC
>NW_028186305.1:53469-79914 GCF_003343005.1 Rhea americana
GCCCTGCTGCTGCTGGGGCCGCTGCTGCCCGGCCAGGGCTTGCAGGCCGACCCGGTGCCGGCCTCGGAGCCGCTGCAGCGCTTCCCGGGCGCCGAGCCGGGGGGCATCACGGCCGCGCCGCCGGCCGCGGCCCACGAGATCGAGCCGCTGCACAAGCAGCCCGGGAACCACTCGGGCGAGGGCGCCGCCAAGCCCCGCAAAGCCTTCCCCGTGCTGGGCATCGACTACGCGCACGTCCGCATCCCCTTCGAGATCTCCCTCTGGATCCTGCTGGCCTGCCTCATGAAGCTGGGTACGTTGGCAGCGCCGCGGCCCGGGGGGGGGGGGGCCGAGCATCCCGGGACAGGGCCCCTGGGCATCCCGGGGTGGGACCCCCAGGCATCCTGTGACGGGACCCCCAACAATCCCAGGACAGGACTCCCCACGTCCCAGGGCAGGACTTCTAGGCACTTGGAACAGGAGCCCTGAGCATCCCGGCACAGGGCACCCCACATCCCGGGGTGCAAGCTCTGGGCACTCAAGGCAGGGCCCCGCTGCGTATCCTGGGATGGGACCCCTGTATATCCCAGACTGTGACCCCCAAGTAGGGATAGGACCCCCAAACATCCCAGGACAGGGCTGCTCACATCCCAGGGTGTGATCCTGGGCACTTGGGGCAGGGCCACCAAATATCCCGAGACAGGACCCCTGAGCACCCCAGGGTAGGACCCCCAAGTATCCCAGGACACGGTCCCCCGCATCTCGGGGCACAACCCCCAAGCATGCGGACAGGCATCCCAGGACATGGGCCCCCTCGTCTTGGCACAGGAGCCGCAAGTGTCCTAGGGCAGGGACCCCCGAGCATCCCGGGACAGGCACCCGGGCATGGGGCCCCCGAGCATCCCACTGCTCTCTCCCGCAGCCTTGGCTCTGCGCCGTGAGCCAGGCAGCCCTTGCTCCGGCGGCTCTCCGGGAGCCGGGTAAAGCCGCTCTCCCGCCGCTGCCCGCTCGCTGTTGGGGCAGGGGGCGTTTCGGCTTTGCTCGGTTCCCTTTGGCAGCCGGGCAGCGCTAGGGAGGAACCGGCAGCTTTGTTTGTTTGCTTCCTTTCTCAACCACAGACACCTTTTGTAACCTTGGAGAAGTCACATAAAATTTGCCAGGGCTTCAGCTTCCTCTGCCTTCCCTGAAGCGCAAAGCGGGGTGGGCAGCCGGCCTCTCGGCTGCAAGGCGGCCGCAGGTTTCGGGCATCGACGATAGCGAGCGTCCGGGGTCGGAGGGTTGTTGGAGGGCCGGGAGAAGTTACCCGCTGGCGTGACTGCTCTGGAAAGGCATCGGTATGCGGGGGGGGGGGGCAGCATTGGCAAAGTGTTTTCCGAACTTCTGCAGCTGGATCGATACCAACTGAATTACCCAAACGCATGACGTGATGTGACTCGCCGCTCGCCCGCTGACACCCGCGCGGTGCATCTGGCCTCTGCCGGTGCAGAGGTCAAACTCGTCCAGGTCCGGGCAGTGATTTTGCTGTTTGAAGGCAGCGATAAAGCCAAAAGAGCGCGGCTGAAATGTTTGCCTGCTCCCGTTTTGGAGTGTGTGTGTGTGGGGGGGGATCTGCATTTCCTTGGTTTTGCTCCTCAATTCTCTTTAGAGATTTAATAACGGACGTGGGCACTCGCCACGGGGATCCCGCTGCGGGCTCTCGCCCCTGACACGTCCCCTTTGGGAAACCTCGTGGTGATGCTCCGTCCTGGCCCAGCGGGACGCGAGACCCCCAGCCCGGCCAGCAAGGCAGAGCTTATTCGCTCCCTGAGTTTTCCCCCCAAACCCCATCCCCTTCCCAGCCTGCTACGAATGTGGCAGGTAAAACCCCATTTTCGTAATCTGCCCCGAGTGTTTTATTTGTATGTAAAACGTCTTGGGCCCAGCAGCTTCCTGTGTGTCAGCAAGAGCAGCGGGCAGGATGGAGCGTGACAAGGTGGGACGCAGGGGTTTTAGCCCTTCCCCGCTTTGCCCACGGAGCAAGCGGCTTGAAGTCCCTTTCCAACAAAAAGGTGCCTCGCCGCAGGAAATGCGGCCGCGAAAGCTTTTTCCTGGGGCTTCGCTAGCGTATGTTAAGCGACCTCTGCTAGCTGTTTCGGGCTATTGCACCGCATTTTCAGGCGTCTGCCGCGGAGAGCAAGGAGTGGTGAGAGCGGGAGGATCTGTGCGGAAGCCGCTGGAGAAAGGAGGGGCCAGCGGCGCTGGCGGGCGGCCCGCGGTGCCCCGCTCCAGCCGCGCTCGGCCACGCTNAAAAAGGAAAAAAGGAAAAAAGGAAAAAAAAAGAAAAAAAGGAAAAAAAATCCACCCTATATAAAAAAGCAGCTAAATTATTTAAAATTAATTTGCACTTTAGCTTCCGAAACAATTTTTCAAATCCCATAGCCCGTGAAAATAGATGTTCGGATCCGCCGTTTAATTAAGGCAGAGCCTCTAGCAGGGAAATAAAACCCCGAATGTCCTATTTTAATATTTGTTGCAAATGTATCTAAGGCAGAGCTCAGCGCCGCAATGCTCCGCTCCTGACGGAGGAGGCTCCGATCTCGCCTATAGGAGAGTATGGTTTATTTTAAAGTGTTTTTATCTGCATATAGTTAAATCTTCTTGCTGTTCTAACTAATCTGCTGGAGAGGGTTTCTTTAGCTCTTTCCTGTCAGTCTAACTTCCCAAGTGTAACAGATGCCGCTCTCAAGCGGTCCTTTCTGCTGCTTTTCTTTATTCAGCCTCGCATATTTCTCCCCATGATCTGGGTTTCCATAGAGAGAGGAATAAAAGGGGGACCATGGCCACAAATCCCCTGCCCCATGCAGAATAAAAGAGCCTTATTCAATAGACGACCCCGTCTGGACATGGGAGAAAAATAAGTACATGCAAAGCTACTGTTGCAAGAATTTGTAACTTATTTTTCATAGACTGAAACCTATTAAAGTAAAAAAAGTTTCTGGGTTTGGGCTGTGCTCTGCAGCCCTTTGGCTCCAGGTGCCTTCGCACTCGGGAGAGCCACGTTTCCCCAACAAAYAGCTGGATTTTATATATATAAATATATTGTTTCTGCTAAACCTCTGGCATGGAAAAGATCACACAATAGCTCGGGGAAGCCTACCGTCTCGGGGCAGCTAGAAGTCGCTATAGAGAAAACCCCGGCTTTGAAGTGGAGGAGCTGTAATTGTGTCGAGTCGCCGCACTCGGCCGCGGAGGAGGCAGGCGAGCGGCGGCGGCGGCGGGCTCGGCCGGCCGGGGCCCCGGGGAGGCTCCGCGCCCGCGTCGCGCCGCTCCTGCCGGCCTTGCTTGGAGCTAAAGCTGGTCGCGCTGCTCAGAAAGTTATTTCTGGTCGTGAGCTGGAGCCCGGTCGGTTCTTACGCGTTAAAACGATTATGCAAGACTGCGTGTTTCGGGGTGTATTTTAGGAAGAGCAGCCTCGCGGCGTGGGCTGAGGGGCCCTTGGGATTGCAGGTGCTCTGCCCGAATCATACCTTGGGCTACCTACGCGTCTCGTAGGGGCTCGGGCAGCAGAGCAGTCGTGGAGGGTCCTTTTCCGCATCCTCCTTTCCGGGGGTTTTGAAGCTGCGTCAGATTGACGGGGATAACGTTGCAAGCTCGTCGTTCCCAAGCTGCTGCTGCACCCGAATGTGCGGGTGCCCTCCCCGTACGGCCTGCGARGCCCCCTCCCCGCTCGCTGCCTGAACACCAGCCCCTTCGATGCCATCCGGGAGCAGAGGAGCCGAAGGCGCCTCGTGCTTTCGGCGAGCGCCGGAGCCGGCTGTGGCACCGCCAGCCTTCCCGGGAGAGCTGTTACACAACCGGGCCGGTTGTGCAGAACGGTGTCGGGCGGCAGGAGGAGGCGCGGGCGTCTCTGCGCTCGCCAAACCGGRGGGCGCTTGGGGGATCTCTGCGCCCTGCCCTGCCTGCCGTGCACACACCGATGCCTCGGGCTCCCCTTGCAAAACCCGGAGAGGCCGGGGCGAAAGAGGCACCTTTCCCTGAAGAGGGCGAATTAGTGTGGCCTGGGCCGGGGCTAGCTCTGCCTTACAGCCTGGCGCCTTCTGGCTTCTTTTCTTATTCCCAGGGCAGGAGATGCGTTAAGCTTGCCAGGCCTAAGCGAGACCTGGGGATGTCCTTAGGAGGTGATTTTTTTCTCCCCCCCCCCCAGCAGCCCTTAAGTGCTCAGTGCGAGATGGGCGCCCTCGTTTCTCTGGCATGAGTCGAGCCGCCCTCCCCTCTCGGTGCAGTCCTTGCAGAGGGCTTCGGAGGACGCTGGTTCCTGGAGAATTTGCCACCTGCCACCTTGCAGAGAGGTGACTTTGTGGGCCAGAGCGCGGCAGGGTGGCTCGTGACCCAAGCGTGCCCTGCAGACATGGCTTGTTGCTAGTTCGCCTAATCCCAGTGCACAAGTGGGAGGCTGGTGCTGGCTSTTTTACTTAATATTCATGCCATATTTGAATACCGTGTAGGAGAAGAGGGGACGGTGGTTAGATACAACTGGGTCTTTCCGAAGCGCCAGCAGCTGCGTGCAGACCACATGCGGTGATGATTCGGCTTTGCCAGTAAAAGCATTAACCTGAGCTGCTGCTGAGTAAGAGGATTATAACAAGACTTTGCCTCAACCTGTTGCAATACGTTACGTGGTGGGAAGARTCTCGTGGGGTACCGCGGGGCAGCTGGGGCTTTGCTCGCTTCGCTGAGAAACCAGCAGAGAGGCTGTTTTCKGCAAGGAGCCTTCCCCTTGCCGAATCCCTCGTGGTTCGGCGTTGCCCCAGGAGCTCAGACCTTGGTAATGCAGCCGAACCAGACCCCCTCTGGGCCCGGTTGCCCTGCCGCCTTCCTCGCCTCCGTAGGGCATTGCAAGGGTTTGTACAGGCATTGCGTGGGTTTTGTATGGGCGTTGCAAGGGTTTCCCCTGGCATTTTGCTGAAGGGGACTTCGCAGCCTCAGATCGGGTGGACAGCCCTGGTTTCCTGATCTGAGCACAGTGGTGGGGACTGACCTTTCAGCTCAAATGGTGCCARGAGACATTCGGGACAATTCGGGTTCAACTGTAAACACTTTTCCATTTTGGTAGAAAGGGAAGGAATGAGTCAGTAATGTAAATAACAGATTGTGGTTAGCAGTCCCTTTGCTGGTCATCCGGACACAGGCTGGGGCCTYGTGCTCAGAGCTTTATCACCAGCCAGCAGCTCGTACGCACCTGTACACCCGTGACCTTGGAGAAGTGTCAGGGTTACCTTCATCTCTAAAGCACATCTCAGGCCTTGTCTTCCGAAAGGAAAAAAAAAGCACAGAAGTAGTATTTCCAGCCTGCATTAGGAGTCTGGTTCGATCGAGGACTGTCGCTTGCGAGGCCGTCTGTCTGCACCAAACGCCTCTYCTGCAGCTGAGAGCCTCCAAGTCTCCTTGGTCCTGCTTCATGCCTTGCCCACTGCAGTGGACAAGCTCAGGCAGGTATTGAGGACCTTAGTTCCTAAATCTCTGCAGAAGAGATGASTGCGGAGGGTCCCTGGGAGGCAATGCTTCATGGCTGAGCTCTCTTACGCTGTCTTTGCTGCCCAGCATGTGCTAGACACTGCCTGCCTGATGCAGCTCTCCGGTTTTGGTTGGAGCCTGTAGTAATCACTGAGTCATTGCTCTGCCTTTTTTCACCGTCACAGCCCTTGGTCTTTCCATGTGTCGGGGCTGGGGCCGTTGTCTGGGGTTCTCTGCCTCCCTCCAGCCTCTCCCTGAGAGCCGCCGGCATCAATTTGATACTTAGAGAAATATCAGTGTCGTCGCTGGTGTAGTTGTCAGGCTGGCGCAAAGCGATCGGGGGAGCCCGTCTTTGCAGCGAGGCRTTGAGCCAGCTGCCCGGCCAGAAAGGGACGGGAGCGCGTGACACGGGGACACGACGCATCTCAGCCCCGCACGCGTGGCACGGGGCAGGCACTGCGTCTGGCTCCCGTATTAACGATGTTCCCGTGGGTTGCCAGCGCGCAGAGCGGGTGCCCGTGGCCGATTCCAGCAGTCCGTCCCCGTGCCGACACTGGGTGCTGCTCTCTTGGGAGGAATAAGAACAAGGAAGCTCACGGGGGCCTGCAAGCGGGTGATAGGAGCTGGAGAAAGGACAGCGAAATGTGACTGGTCCCAGTGGGGTTGTGGGCAGAGCATGTTCGTTCCTGCATTCGAGGGAGCAGGGACAATCTCCAAATGAGCAAAGGAGCATTTTTAGACCTGGCTGCTGCTGTCTGGCAGYGAGATTTGGGTGCTAAAACCCTTAGAGCTTTTCCAGTGCCACCCTCTGGTTTTTAGTGGCTGCATCCGTGGCCTGGAGCCGGGGCCGGGTGCTCCTGGAGGATCCACTGCAGAGACCTGAGGCAAACCCCCGCAGTGCGGGAGAGGATTTGCTTGGCTGAGCAGTGCTGAGCCTGGTCACGGCCACATCATGATGGAGGTGCAGAGGGGCTGGAAGGGGGAATCCAGGCTCAGGATGCAGAAACCAGCTCTTGGGACCAGAGATGGTGGAAAGACCGAGATGGCCCGAAGCCCTCGTGTGCATCCTCCTCCTCTCTCCTGTTTGCATTAGCAAACCAGTGGCTGTTTTGCATGGGAGTTGAGGCTTGATAAATAACCGTCGGTAGAGGATTTTGAAATACTGATGCAGCTGGTGCTATAGAAGTAGAAATTGTCATGCTAATGAATTTAAATAAGTCTCTTCTAATGCAGACTTGTTGCATTCCCGCTTCCTTACCGGAGAGCAATCCAAACACCTGCTGTAGTTTCTACTCTCTGTCTAGTTTGCCATCTCCAAAGAGAACAGCTATGGTGGATTTTTCCCCCCTTTCTGGTCTGCCTATTGCAGGTGTCTGAGCAGAAAACAACCAAACTGTTCCCTCTAGGGATCCAAGAAAACCGTTAGATTAATTAGGGCTGGAAGAGTGAAAGGTTCCTGCTGCGAAATACAGGGTGGTGATGGAGTTGGAAAAGATGAGTGTGCCTGTAAGCACGGTGCTGCTAATCACATCCCGTACCTCCCCGGCGAGCTGTGATGTCCATTCAAACTGACAGACGCTTGGTTTGCAGCTCTGGCTTCCGCCAGCGCGGGGACCTTGCCACCTGCGTCGGTGCCCATCTCACCAGCAAAGTCCTGCAGAGGCCAGAGCCAGAATCAGCGCTGGCCTCGCTTTCCGGGAGGCGTGGTGAGCTCGTCTCGCCTTGGAGCCGCGGGTTTTCTGTGGTACCCMAAGGTGCTGGGGTTCCTGAGGAAGTCAGCGGGGTGCAGAAGCTGTCCCTGCTCTGCAGGGAGCACGGCTAAATCGAGTGCTTTGGGGTTTGAGGAGAAAGCATGGGAGAAAGGGAATCTGCAGGGTGGTGGAGGGAAGGGGAGAGGGTCGTTCTTTGGGTTCCAAGTATGTAAATCTGTGATGCTGAGCGACCGCAGTTCCTCTTCTGGAAGAGAGGCACAGGCACCAAACTGATCTTCTGGTGCATAAACTAGAAGCTTGTTTAGCTTGAAAAAGAGTATTTCATGAACATACCCCCTTCCCTCGTTGACGTCTGTTTCCCCCGGCTTGTCCGGGTTTTGGCCAGAGGCAGCGGAGACGGTCGGAGCCGCTGAGACCATCCCGGGGCGCGGCGGGAGTCAGTCCTCTCCCGCGAGCGTCGTTCCGGCGGCTGCTTCCCGAACAGAGCGTGGGCACCGAGGGAGGAAATGCTAAAAGCAAGCAATAATGAGGATGAATTACTGCAGCCGCCTTGTAAACATTTGATTTCTTTTTTTTTCCCCCATTGGTTCCCCAAGGCTTAATTTGTTCAAATAAAAAACAAAATCCATCAGGATTTTTCAGCGAAAACCCGGCCCTGCTGGGGCGAGCCCGAGCCCGCRTGCCTGGTGCTGCAGCGGAAGCGCCCAGCGCCCCGTGTCCCGGCTTTCTGCCGGCTGCCCTGGCTCTCGGTGGCTTCTTCTCRCCTCTCGGGGCTCCGAGATGCTGCTGCAGGTTTGATAACAGCCTCAAAGCTTTAAAATTGTGCTGGCCGACTTCAAAGTGCACGTGAAGCAGCAGGGAAGCTGCGGCAGTGGTTTGGCTTCGACCGAGCATCGACGCTCGGGCCTCTTGCTTCACGGCGCCTGCTGACGCGCCGCTTTGGGCAAGCCGTCTACTCGCCGTCGCCTCCGCGCGGCGTTGGATGTCAAGCTTATCTCTCTAATTTTCAACCATCTTCCAGCTGTGTGTTAATTGAGGGATGGGTATCTTGCTACGTTTTGTTCTCCTGCTCTTTCCCCGGGCAGAAGGACGTGTGCGCGCTTCTGCCTGGGAACGAAGAAATGAAATTAAAATCTGTAGGGACGGGCGTGCACGCACACGTTGCTGTTTGCTGGAAGAGGCGAGATGAAAGATCCGATCGCTGCRTGGCTCCGGCTTCGTCGATATGTCGCCACATGGCCTGGGGTTACTTCYGCAGCGTGCTGGATCCGTGCCCCGCTCCGTTTAAGGGACAGGACTGACCAAGGGCCTGTTTGAAGTTTGTGTGATGTTTGGAGATGCTTGGTTGGAAAGCTAGAGAATGCAAAGTATATTTTTTGCAGTCAGAAGAGAACGAACGCGTTTCCTTAGGTTGCCCGGGACTGACTCATAAGCACCAGAGCACGCAATCTTCTTTGTCTCCAGATGGGCTATGAAAGTCGCAATGCAAACAACCTCCAGGGACGGCTCTCCAATTCCGCTTAATGGTGGGTGGTGGTAAGGAAATAATTCCTCTCTCCATCAAGCTTGCAAGAGGCGCATTTGTCAACGCAGCTTCTCTCTTGCAGATTTACAGCAAGATTTTTTTTTTTTTTTTCAGGACTTGGAATTATCCTACATTTAGGAGGCACAACATGCTAAATCTTAATGACAGATTTGGAGAGAAGGCAGTTTTCTCACCCTGGTGCTGGAGATTTTTAACAGCACAAACGCCACAGGCTTATGCAGAYGTAGGCCTTTAAATAGAAAAGCTGGTGTACCCAGCTGGGCTAGTGCCTCATTTTCCTTCGGGAGTGCTTTTMCCACTGCAGCGCGACTCTCGGCAGGGGGGTGCGTTTGAAAGACACGGGCTCCCCCCGCGTCTGCAAAGCGCTGCGTGCGAGAGCATCTGCTTCCAGGAGCACGCACGTAGACTGGCGGGGTGTGGGATAGCGACGCCTGTGTCCCTGCTGGAAAAAGATGCTGGAAGGCTGCTTGAGTGCAGGAAGGCTGAAACTGTCTGAAAAGGATGGTGCTGCAGCCCCTGGGTCTCGCCAAGGTGCTTCAGCCAGCTCAATCTCCCCGTGAAACTGCGTCACGGCRGCTCCTGCAGAAAGCAAGCTCAGGAAGAGCGGCTGGATGCTCGTGCTGGCGCTCGGCTCGCCGCCGTCGTGTGCTGCGGATGGTGCTGCTTTGTCTCGAGTTGCAAAGCCCGGTAGTAATCAGTGATATTGCAGTTGCCTCCTCCCTCRTCCAGAGTGGAGACCGACAGGTTGTTTCCTGAAAAGCTTTGTTAGTTTTTCCTGCCCATGTTCACAGTAGGAAATTTGTCCTTCCTGGGAAGGGCGATTGGCATCGCTTCTGCTTGGGGAGTTTATCTGCGGTGGCCCTGGGGTGGCTCAGGYTTAACTCTTCCTGTGGCTTCAAGCCCAGCAGGAGCTATTAAACTCTGCGCCATGTGTGAAGGCAAGAGGCTGCGAAAGCAATTGTGGTCTCATTTGGGGATAATCTGAATACAGACTCCAGACTTGGACATCGTTTTGAGTATCTCCTACTCCAGATCTTTGCATTAAGCAGTGTAGAGTTTAGCTTTGCACTGTGCCGACCGTGATCTGGGCAGTTTTGCTGCAGAACTCCTACAGCTTCAGCCAGCACTGCCTTGACCCCTCCTAGCCCAGCTATTTGTGGCATCCAGCACCCGTTGCGACAGCTGAAGAAATCTGGGAAAAATATGGCCGGTGAGCAGTTATGTTTAGCTCCTGGCCATTTTCCCTGGTGCTTCAGCGGTTTTCTCTAGACCTTCTTTTATTAGACCTTCCCAAAATATGCAACTCCAGCTGCTTTAATGGTTCTGATGTGGTTGAAGGATATAACCCCRGATGAGGATGCTATTGCTCTATGGAAAGCTCGGTTTCCCAGGGATAAGTGAGCCCGGCTAGTAAGGGCCCAGCTTGGCAGCCGTGAGCCTGCGATGGACCCGGCCAGAGGTGCTGCGGAAGGATCAGGCTGCGTCTCGGAGCAGCAGCAGCAGAAGCCGCGGTGGTGCTTTGCCCCTTCGTGCCTGCCTACCGGTACGCCTGTCTCTCGTTGGACCAGCGCCATAAGACGGTAAAGGTCGTACAGTCACGCCTTAGAAAAACCGYGCACGGAGCAGGCCTGGAGGCTTTAAACAGGTTTGCTAATCTCAGCCCGTGGTTTGGGAGCGGCCTTGTAACGTGCGTGCAAGGGGAGCGTGATCACCGAGTCGGCGGGGATCGGAGCTACTGGGGCGCCCTGCGGTCGCTGGAGGTTTTTAATAACAAGCCTGGCACATAGCTGGGCAAAGTCAAGGTTGCTTTTTTCTAGTCTTGTCTTTGATTTTTGCAGCGCCTCCCCTTCCCCAGCCAGTTTTTCAAAGCTCATCCGAAGGAGGACGTTGCTGCTTCGCGCTCTCTCGGCGCGCGGGAGCGCTGGCGCGCGGGGCTACRGCCACGCTGCGCCTCGCGAGGAGATGCTGGAGCGCTGCTGTGCTCGCGCCTGTCCTCGGCCGGGCCTGCAAGAGGCTTCCTCGGGGAGCCCGGCGTCTGGCGGTGGGGTTTAGCCCAGGTGCCATCACTGCTTGCTCCGGCAGCATCTCCGAGTTGCAGCATTTTTCTCCCTGCTTGAAGTTCCCGAGCTATTGGGTAGCGCTCCAGGGCGCAGAGGGCTTCTCCTTCTCTAGCTGGCAATTAGATCTTTCTTAGTATCTGCTTTTCTCCGAGTGTGTCCTTGGCTTTTCCTCTGGTTTGAAGGAGAAGCCTTATCTAAACGCAGGACTGGAAATTGGGAGCTGCTGAGTTCTGACACCGGCTCTCACGCTGTTCGCTCGCGGACTCGGGCAAGTCCATTTAATGTCTTTTGTCTCATTTTCTTTTTGCAGCCGTGAGGAAATTAATAGCGGCTCTGTGAAAGAGTCCCAATTGATCTGTTAATTTCTTTTGAGTGCTTTGGAGATAAAATGAGGGTATGCGCCTTTCGCTGCATCACTTCTCTTGACTCGGGGAGAAAACCTGAAGCGTCTCTACTCAAGGCTCCTGCGCGCGGGTGCTGGGTCGCGCTGCCCGGAGGCCGAGTCCTCCCCGGGGGGGAGCGCAGCCTTCGAGGGCCCGAGGCGCCGGCGTTGCCCCGGGCTGCGGCGCGGCGCCCCGCGCCCTTGCAGCAGGCTCTGGCAACGAGAGTCGCCTTGCGGAGGGGAGCGTGTCGGTGCYGGGGCTGGGGGGCTGCGCGGGGGGCGGCCGGCAGCGTCGGAGCTCGTGCCTCTGGCTGCGCTCCCTCCTGCATCGCCGAGCGCCGTCTTGTGCTAGCCGGGGGGCGACCCGGTGGGTTCGTCCCGGAGCCCCCGCGGCCGGGACGGGGCTGCATCGAGCGGGCGCGAAGCTCGGCGCCTCGCGCGTCCCTCCGGGGCGGCCGAGCCAGCGCTCCGGCGCCCGTCCTCTGCGCTCCCGCCGGGGGGGAAGGCTCGGGCCGCAGCTCGCTCTCCGCTCAGCCTGTTTTGGGGGACTGGCTTTGCTCCCTGAAGGTCCCCGGGGGGCGAGGGAGGTGTGGGAGAGGCAGGCGGCTGCCTCGGGGGGTTGAGGATGTCTGGACTTGTCTCCCCTCCCCTCGGAGGATGTGTTAGGGGCCCGCGAGCGGGCACAGCTTGCAGGAGAGCTGCCGGGGGAGGACGGTGCAAGCGGGAAGTTGTCAGTCTGATCGACCCTGCTGCAAAATCCCCGCCGGAGCTTCCCGGCAGAGCGGAGGAGCTCTCGGCCTCTGCCTGGGGGCGAAGGGCTCTTCCCTGCCGCGCGAGCAGTCCTCGGCAGCACCCCGCGGCAGCGATGCCGCGGGGAAGCAGCGACGCCGCCGGCTTTCGCTGACAGTCGGGTGCTCTTTAACGGGCTCGAAGGAAGCCGGTTTGGGAGCCCCCGCGGCTCGGAGGGGCCGAGCGGCCGCTCTCTGCTCCGCCGCTTTCGGGCTTCRACCCGGCCGTGGGGCGGCTCGGCGCTGTCGACGCCGCTCTTATCTCCCGCGCCGCGGCGGGTCGCTTTCCCGTGCCCGCTCGCCTCGCCGCGGGCGTTCGGGTTGAGTGCGCGGAGCTGGGCGAGCCGGAGGCTGTACCAGGCGGCTCTTGATCTGCTATCGCAGGAAGCTCGCCCCCCCCGCCACCGGCAGCTTGTTTGCTCTGCAAAAGGGAGGAAAAACAAGGGACAGTTGGGCGGCTGCAAGGTGGGACCCGGCTGTTTGAGCAAGCGCCGTCGGCGACGGGGACGGCAGCGTCAGACCTAAAGGAAATAAAGGCCCTGCCTTCGGCAATTAGCAACGGGGCTTAACGGCTAGTGACCGCCGCACAGGGGCAACGCGGCTTGTGGGGGCGTCAGGTGCAGTCTGGTACGGCTGGAGGTCTGGGAGTCGGCCCTGGCGGCAGCCGGCCGCGCCGGACACGTGGGCCTGCTTAAAGCASACAAAAAACGGTCGTGTGCAAATGGTTATATTCTTCTAACCAGAAATGTCACCAGAGAGCAAAATCAGAGCGTTTCCACCCAGTGCGTTGAGGCCATCGGATGCAAGGTTGCCCCCAACCACGACGAATTACTGCGGTCAGTACAGACGGGGCCGCTCAGGCGCCCTCGGGAGAGCCCCGCCGGCGTGCRAACGCTGTCTGCTCTTCGCTAAAGCAGAAAGCAAACTGGCTGCGACCAGCGTCCCGGCAGCCTGGCGCTGGGCCCCGTGCTGGCGAGCGGGTCGCGCCGGCGAGCGGCCGGGCAGCTTCCCAGCGCCGGCTGCGCTCAACAGCGGGTTGAAGGGTGAGGGCGGCTGATGACGTTGCAGCTCGCGAGACGCCGGGGATGTAATTTAAGTATCACGGTTTTACCAGCTCCCCTTACAGGGCGACGTGAGCTGTGGCTGAGCTCTATTTTTAGGTGGAAATCATCAGCTATTTAATTCCCTTACAGCGAGTTCAATTTTCATCCCTTTCCCTCGAGACTTCCCCGTTACGTCCGCTACCTGCGCAGGGGCCGGGAGCGCGTGGCTCGCGCCGCGGCCCCGCCGCGGGCTCCCTGCACCGCGTCTTTGCGGACTGGTTGAYGGTTCCTCTCCGTTTCGCAGGGGAGACTTTTCTCTGAAGCTGCGCAGCAGGGCCGGGACGCGGTTAAAGCATCTGCGAGACACCCCGCGAGGTGGCCGCGCCGGAGGACCCCGGCAGCAGCCGGCGAAGCCTGGCTGATCTTTGGGCAATTGCAGCGCCGGCTCTGCGGGGGTGAGAAGCTCCTGCTCCTTTTAGGCAGTCAAAGAAATAAAAAGRAGCCGTAGCCAAAAGCTGGAAGCGTGACGTGAGTTTTCGCCCCGGGAGCCGGTTGCAAACGTGGTCCAGAGCCTCGGCGCTGCTCCGCCGCCGAGCGAACGCGACGAGCCCTCTCCTCGCTCGGAGCCAGCCAGGCGGGGCGGGAAGGAGGAGGAGCAGCGAGCGCAAGTCCCGGCTGTTTCCGTGACCCTCGGGAGTCTCCGAAGGTGGCACGCAGCCCGGGAAGCCCCAAATTCTCCCGCTCGAATCCAGAAGGGTGGGCAGAGCGCGGGAAACGGCGCCGAATCCGCGGGCAGCGCCGCGCGCCGGGGCAGGTGTCTCCCCGGGCGGCCTCCCCGCGGGCTGGGGACAGCCTGGCGCGGAGGAGGGACCGCGGTGTCCTGCCAGTGCGAGAGGTCTGTTTTAGAAAGTAGTTGGCCAGTAAAGCAAGAGCTAAYGAGACATCGGCGTGCTGGGAGAGCTGGCAGCAGCATTTTTCTCCTCCTGCTTCTCCATCCACGCTGGGCTTTCACCCTGCCCGGGGATTAGACCCACGTCCTTGACCCTCTGCCACCTCCTGCTCCTAGATTAGAGCAGTGTCAGAGCCAGGCAGGGTGGTCCTGGGGGCCCAGACCCTGCCCCAAGCRGCCAGCCCTCCTTGGTGGCCCCATGGTTATTCCTAAGCAGACAGAGAGGTCACTGCCTCTGGAAAGAGGGAGTCTGCGACCGCTGGGACTCGAACCCAGCGTCCCCCTCCATGTCCACCATCTCCGTTCACCAAAGACATCCCYGCTACAGCAAGGGATTCGCATGATCCGAGGTGCAGGTCTGTTTTGTGGGGCGGTTTGGGATCACTGGAGAGGGCAGTGTGGGAAATCTTGCCCAGTTCAACTTGGGAGCTGGAAACTCCAGCCAAGACATTCTCTGTCCCCCGTCTCCCCAGGCRGAGAGACCGTCTGCACATGGACAGCAGCTTCTCCAGCCCTCCCGTTAGAGGAGGGAGATGCTGGACTGGGCACTCGGTTGCTCTGGGGTGGGTCAGGGTGGTGACTTTACAGGTGACCAGTGCTGGTTCTGTATCTGGCTCGTCCAGCAAAGCATCCCCTTGTCCGGGCTCCACGTAGTCCCCTGGCCCTGCAGGAGTGCGGGAAGGTGCCTGCACCCTCCTGCGTCCATCACCACCATGGCTGATGTGTTCACGCTGAAGCAGGGCTGCTCTGTGTCTCCATATGGCCTGCTGGGACGCTGCCAGCTCTGCTTCCGAAAGGGTTAAAGTGGCCTTTGGARGGGGCTCTGGTGTTGCTGAGACACGTGGGTCTCCTCCAGCCAGYGCTCTCTGCAGTGTCCTTCAGAAGGGCAGCACTTCTGAGCATGTCTGCTCCCCCTGGCTGCCTCCTCCCCAGCTCGGGGCCGTGGCACGCTCCGCAGCACAGCACCGCTGCAGCCCGGGCGGGCACCCACGGGTGCCCAAGGCTGCAGCAAGCGCAGGGATGTGGGTGCATCACCTGGCTCTTTGCTACTGCCTCATCTGGGCTAACCCATCGTTTACCTGCCCTCGGAAGAAATCTCACAGGGGGGCGGAAGGGCTCTCTAATCCCTTGGTTAATAATTGTGTAATTTCTCCGCAGGGGCTGCCACCTGCCTGCAGCAGCTCTAATAAACCTTGGAAGCCTTTGGTGGGGGGGAGGCGGTTGTTTTTGTAACTCCAATTTCTCCTGCCTCCTCGTAGCAGACAGACSTCTTCCTGGAAGCAGCGTGGCTTTTCCGCAAGGTTCAGTGCGTGGGAGCTTGGGAAGCCGGGGTGAAGCCGCAGGGGCACGGTGTTTAACCGTGAGCGTGCCGAGCCCCCGCGGCCGCCGGCGGTCCCTGGGGCCGCCCTTGGCGGAGGTGGCCGGGGCGCGTTGCCTCCAGAGGGTTGCAAACGGGTCCGGCCGGGTTCCCTGCGGCACCGTTTCCCCATCCCCGCGGATCTCTGCTCCCCGGGCTCCCCACCCCAGCCCCTGCTTTCTCCGCATTCCTGCAGCGGTTTATCCGGTTCAAACTCAAACGAGCCAAGTATGTGAAATGGGTGTCCTTCTCTCTTTCATCTTACTGCCTTTTTTTCCCTTGTGAAAGGAGGGAACGTTAACCCCAGGGTCGCAGCCATGTTCTCCTGCTCCTTCTCCGGGCTGCTGGCTGGCCCCAGGGGAGCTGGGGCCACAGGCTGGGGTTGCTGGTTGAACTGGGCGGTGGAATTGGCTTTGAATCCTGCTGAGCTCCTGCAGCAAGGAGCGCCTGAGTCCTTGCAACTGATGTGAAAATAAAGCCTGGGATTTTTTTTCTTTCTTTCTTTCTTTTTTTTTTTTACTTCCAAGCAGCAGTATTTTTTAGGGCCTGAGTCATCCTGTGCTCTGGAGCGGCATCACGAGGGCAGCTGCAGTGTGAAGTTGGTGCTGCGACACTGCGATCTCTTTTAGCCCTGCCGCAGCCCGCCCCGGACGTGGCTCCTTGCTGGTGCAGGGTGAAATTTTCACCGTCTGCACCACGGCCCTGCTAGCGAGATGAGGCTGGCCGTCGCAGGGGGCTTCTGCAGCTCTGCCTGCAGTGACGTTCCCGCGGCGGGAGCCGGGGCGGGAGACCTGGGCGTCTCCCAGACCTGGACTGGGGCAGGGAAGTGCCCAAAGGCTTCACCTCCTTCCTCTCCCTATAAATCTTGGCGTGTTTTATTAAAATGCAATTAAAATGTTCTTTCCACAGTGCTTTGGGGGAGGTCTTCACGTGAGGGGAGTGGTGCCAGAGCTCTGACTAARCTTGACCTTGGTCCCGTGCCATATGGAGCAGGATTGCTGCTACATCTGGGCYGTGGCGAGGGAGAGAAGTCCCGAAGGAGCGGGAGAGGGGAGTGCCGGCAGGCCCGCCACCCTGCAGACGCCGGGGGGTTCTGCTGTGGGACGAGGCTGGGCTGCCCCAACGGGGGGGGGGGTCCCCTGCTCCGCTTTGCTGCTGGCACCCGGTGCTGGAGCAGCTCACCAAGAGCTCGGGAGCTGCCTGCGGTGTGCGAGCGGCGGAGCCGAGACGGAGGGTTCCCAGGCTGCAGCTAGTGGCAATCAGCTCGCTGCCATTTCAGCTGCAGYGCAAGAAGCATCGCTGCGCCAAAGCGCTCGTTGTGGGTCCCAGGTCGGTTTGACAGTAACGGGCCACACGCTCCCCCAGGGCATGGGTGCTGGGGCTGGTGTGGGTCCCCAGCACCTTTCCTGAATCCCTTTCCCCCRTATCCCTTCAAGCCACGGCTTGGGCTGATCAGATACAGCTCTTTTTGAGTCATTCGGAGCAGGCGCTTCTGGCTGCTGGGTGGGATCGCGCCGAGTGGTTGAGGTTGGCCGGGACCTCTGGAGATCATCTCGTCCAGCCCCCCGGCTCAAGCAGGGTCGTTAGAGCACGTTGCGCAGAATCGCATCCGGGCGGGATTTGAATGTCTCCAGAGGAGGAGACTCCGAAGCTCTCCGGGCAGCCTGTCCCGGTGCTCTGCCCCTCTCACTGTAAAGTTCTTCCTTATATCCAGGTGGTGCCCGGGGGGACACCGCTAGCCACAGGCCTCCAGCTAGACTGCGCCGCTGATCACAACCCTCCGAGCTCTGCCCCTCAGCCGCYTCTATGGAGCTTCTCTAACGCCAGCCTGCTCCATCCGACAGGGCTGGTTCAACCCCATTGCTGATAAAGAAGGAGAAAATCGCCTGGAGGTTGGAGTCTCTCCCAAGCTATTTGACTGGGAGTAAATATTTGCACGGCATTGCACTCGGCGTTGCACCCAGGTCCGTGCGGAGAGGAGCTCGGGGCCGGGACCGGCCCTTGCTTACGGCAACCCCATGCCGGCGCCTGCGATCTGCATCCCGCCCGCGGCAGCGTCCGAGACCGCAGGCCGCTCGCAGGGCTCGGTCCKTGTTCCAGTGTGTTTTCAGCTTCCCTGGCCTGCAAAATACAGGCCTGTTTTATGCACCCAGGGCAAACAGATCTCTGTCTTGCTGCAGAATGCGAATGCTGACAAACCCCAGTGGTTCTTGCCTCTGCTGTGTTTAGCAGAGGAAAATKCCTGACATTGGCCCAGACTGGGGGCATTTGGATAAAAATGGCCCCGTGCAAATCTGTTGACGCTGAAATTGAGACAAATGCTGTTTGCCAGCTGCAWTCCGCTTTCTTCCACAGCACAGCTACAACCTTGCAGCAGCTTTCGTTGCCTAAAATCTCTTCAATTTGAAGGGCTACAATTTCTGCTTGCCCTTCAGGTGCTTGGGCTGCRCTGAGCTCTGCTCATGTCCGGACTGGAGACGCAGTCTCCCGGCTCGGTTCTGCCGAAACGCAGGCGAGACCGTGGGGCGCCGTCGCCCTCTTCGCCTTGCTGGGGATGTGGCTGTCCCGGCCCGCGGGAGCCAGCCCCCCTGCGGGGTGCGTGACGTGGGCACGGAGCCCGTTAGTAGAAAATACGAACTTCTGGATTTCCTTTTCGTTGTTTGCTCAAGCTCTCGGGGTTGATGGTGACTCAACGGTTCTTGTATTTTACTGCCGTGATGTTGTCTGATGCCTTTGATAGCGGGGGAACTGCCCGCGCTGGAGTTCGTTTTCGAAAGGAAGAAGTTTTGTGCGAGAGACGCTTAATTGTCGGTGTTTGTGTTTTATTCATGACTGAGCAGATTTAGCGAGCGCGGAGGGAGTTGCCGCGGGCTGCTCCGTGGCTGGGGGCCGCGCGCCGGCGCCTTCGCGACGAGCTGTCCTGGGACGAGGGATCATTGCCCGCGCCGCGCCGGGCGCTTCAGGGTGCTCAGACTTTCAGGGGAAAGTTGGAAAAGGAGAAAGCCGGATCCTTTCCCCTGGGTGGGAGATAACACCGGGGCCTGCACGGGCTCGGCATTAATAGCTGGAGCCAGCAGCAGCGGTGCAAGAGCTGCGCGTGCCCCAGGCAGCTGCCGCRGGGCTTCGGGGGGCCCCGAGAGAGCCCGGCTTGCATGGAGAGCGGTCGCTGCCTGCTGAACGGGCAGTGCCTGTGATTTCTGGCCTGTGACTAAGCGATGCCAGGGTGTGTGAGCGTGGTGAGACTAGTTTCCGTGGTAGAGCTCGGGAGCACGGGGAAGAAGAGGGATGGGAGAGGGAAACTGAGGCACGCAAGGAGCAAATGATTTTGGAGCGCGTGGGGAGGTGGTGGCTGGGCTGGGCCCTGCTTCCCGCGAGGGTGTCCTTCTCCAGACAGTGCCCTGCGGTCGCTCAGCCAGCACGTGTCTCGCTTTCTCCTTCTCTCTAGGTTTCCATGTGATTCCCTCAGTGTCCAGCATCGTTCCCGAGAGCTGCCTGCTCATCGTGGTGGGCCTCTTGGTCGGGGGACTCATCAAAGGAGTGGGGGAAAAGCCCCCCATCCTCAGGTCGGAAATCTTCTTCCTCTTCCTCCTCCCGCCCATCATCTTGGATGCCGGCTATTTCCTCCCCTTGCGCCAGTTCACGGAGAACCTGGGCACCATCCTCATCTTCGCCGTGGTGGGGACACTCTGGAAYGCCTTCTTCCTGGGCGGCCTCATGTACGCCGTGTGCCAGATCGGCGGCACCGGCCTCAACCACATCGGCCTGTTGGCCAACCTGCTCTTCGGCAGCATCATCTCGGCCGTGGACCCCGTGGCCGTGCTGGCCGTCTTTGAGGAGATCCACATCAACGAGCTGCTGCACATCCTGGTCTTCGGGGAGTCCCTGCTGAACGACGCCGTCACCGTTGTAAGTGGAGCAGGCGCCCAGGCAGCCCCTGCCTCTCGGCTGGCGCGCGGGGGCTGGCGGCCGGCGTAGCCTGGCTGCGCGCGATGCCGCGCTGCCTCTCCCGTCCTCCGCGGTTGCCGTCCTCGCCGTCCTCCGCCGTCCTCGGCCCTGTTGCTGCCGGCCGCTGGGGCCGTGCCGCCTGCCCGGGGAGGCAAGCGGGAGCGTGGCGGGGCCGGCGCCGGCCGACGCAGGTTGCCCTGCGGCCGGGTGTCCGAGGCAGCCGGTGCTGCCCTCCCTCCTGCCGCCTGCCTCCTCCCCAGGCCTGCCCTCGGGCACGGCTTTCCTTGCTCCCCTTCCAGCCGCGCCGAGGGGAGAGCCGCGGAGGCTGCGTCCCGCCCGGGGGCCCTCCTCGGCCCCCAGCTTTGGGCCGGGTGCAGGGAGCAATACCTTTGCAGGGACCTTTGGGAGCTTTGGGGGACGCCCGTGTCCAGGTGCYGGCTTGGCCAACAGTGCAGCGTCCTCCTCTCCGCAGTGCTGACCTCTAAATATTCTTCCAACCCACTGCTTTTTCCTGGCTCTTCTCCCGTATCCCATCTGTCTGCTTCGGAGCCGGCTGCGCAGCAAGCTGCAAAGGCTGACGAGGAACACGCYGTGCAGCACAGGGCTTTTCCCTGGCATTTTTCTCCCCTCCTGGCTGGGGGCTCTCTGCAGGGTCTGCGGCCCCTCTCCCATCTCTGGAGAATGCTTTTGCCTTCTGCTGCCACGTCTGTCCCTGCCCCTCTTCYGGGGACTGGCGCTGGCTGGCGAGAGCTGGCACCTTGCCCCCTTGCAAGCCTTGCGGGAGGCTCTGAGACTGATTCCCCACTCCTGACCCTGCTGCAAYGGCTTCTCCTTTAAAATGTGTCCAATAAATGTGTTGCAGGTGGGAGATACAGCCCGAGATGGGCTCCTCCTAGGACTTTGCCCTTTTAGCTACAAAACAGCTTTTGGGGCTGTTCTCTGCAGAGCTGTGCAGAGCAGGGCAGATGTGGGATTTTCTCTGCATGTGGCTCTCGGGTGTCCTCAGCCTGGATCTGTCCTGACTTGCTMATTGGGAAGCAGGAACAGGCTCTCGCTGGGTCTGACCTTGACCAAAGCCCCTCCTGGGACAGTGGTCGGGGCTGTTGGACAGCAGAGCGGTCCCAGCAGCGTTTCCAGCCCCACCATGTCCCTGCAAGCCGTGGAGGACAGGGAGCTGGATTCCTTGGCAAGCTCTAGGTTTCCATGTCTTGCATAGCAAAGCATCACTGGCTTTTTTTTTTTTTTTTGCGAGATTTGATCAAACACAGCCCAGGGCAGTGCTACCAGAGGTGGCACACAGCAAGGCTCATCTGGGGTGTGTGTGTGCCTTGCTGGGTACCTGCACAGGTCCTTTGCTGCTGCTCTCCCAAGGACGGTCCTTGAACAGGTGTCTTCTGAGGTGAGCGTGTCACTTGCTGGTGGGGTGGGTTGAAATCCTCTCTCCATTCCTCTTCCCAGGTCCTCTACCACCTCTTTGAGGAGTTTGCCAACTTCGAACAGGTGACCATTATCGATATCATCCTCGGCTTCCTCAGCTTCTTCGTGGTGTCACTGGGCGGCGTCTTCGTGGGCGTCATTTATGGGGTGATCGCTGCCTTCACGTCCCGCTTCACCTCCCACATCCGAGTCATCGAGCCCCTCTTCGTCTTCCTCTACAGCTACATGGCCTATCTCTCTGCYGAGCTCTTCCACCTCTCTGGCATCATGGCGTGAGTTGGGCTTGGGTGGGATGAGGGGCTCAGTGGGTGCTGAGGATGCAGGGAGACGGAGTGGCCCCATATCTTCCCTGTGATCTCTGAGCCACTCCCCACTTTGCCCTCTTGCCCCAGGAGCTCACCCTGCAGTGAGTGCCATCTCCACCCCGGTGGCCTCTAGGAYGGTGGCTCTTGCCCTGGGCCCAGGCTGGTTTGACAGCACAAGGGCAGCTCCTTTGCAGGCCCGTGGCTCTCGTGTCCCCAGGGCAGGCTGAGACAAGGGATTTACCCTGGTATAACTGCATCATTGCAGCCGTCCCAGTGTGGTCAACACGTACCCAGTGAGAGCCGGGGGTATGTTTGGGATATTCGGGAAAGTAGATGAGGGAAACAACTCTGTAGAGTTGTCCCRCAGAGCCTGGAGCACTAGCCACCTATTTTCCAGTCTCCTGGGCCCACAGTAGCAGGCAGGGCCTGCTGGGCTCTCAAAAATGCCATGGTTGTCCACTGCCTGGCTCCAAAGCTCGCTTCCACCCTGCCACAGGGAAAGAGAAGCTTTTCATTGCCTTTCCTGGAGGCCCTGACTAATTCTCAGTGTCTTGCAAGCCCTGCCCCGCGCTGGAGTTTGGTACAAGAGCCTGAAATGCTGCAGGGCCCAGTGTTGGGGCTGTTTCCATGGCTGCTGAGTGCCCCTACCTTGCCCCTAGGCTCATTGCCTCCGGTGTGGTCATGCGACCCTATGTGGAAGCCAATATCTCCCACAAGTCCCACACCACCATCAAGTATTTCCTCAAGATGTGGAGCAGTGTGAGCGAGACCCTCATCTTCATCTTCCTGGGTGTCTCCACTGTGGCTGGCCACCACTACTGGAACTGGACCTTTGTCATCAGCACGCTGCTCTTCTGCCTCATTGCAAGAGTTTTAGGTGAGATGCTGGCACTGTGGTGAAGCTTTTGGGCCTGGTTTAGGTCCCAGGCTCCTCTCACACCACGAGGACCAAGTCTACCTTCCTGGGGAGCCTGTCCTAGCTGAGTAGAGGGGTTGACTGAGTGGGCATTGCTCYTCCATGGGCTTCAGACCTTGCTGGCCCTTGGCGTTGTGGGGAGAATGGGGTGAAACCAAGTTTGTGCTCGGCCACAGTTTCAGATCCAGCAGATGTGGCCTCTGTTGTGGGACTGAAGCTGTCGGGGCCGCACCCACCTGCGCCTGTGGCCCCAAGGCTATGGCAGTGCCTGGGTSGGGGGGCAAGCTGGGGCTGGCGTAATCCAACATCCACTCACCTGAGGCCACTGCCCTGCTCCCCAAGGTGTCTTGGGCCTCACCTGGTTCATCAACAAGTTCCGAATTGTGAAGTTGACGCCCAAAGACCAGTTCATCATTGCCTACGGGGGCCTGCGGGGAGCCATTGCCTTCTCCCTCTGTTACCTCCTGGACTATGAGCATTTCAACATGAGGGACATGTTCCTCACCGCCATCATCACTGTCATCTTCTTCACCGTCTTCGTGCAGGTTGGTGGCGCTCCACTTCCCAGAGGGCACCATGCTGGTCACAGTGCAGTTACGGATGGAAAGGGGGTCTCCAGTGGGTAGCATGTGTGTGTGGAGAGCAAGGAGCATGTGCCCAACCTCTGTCCTTGACCCTGTCCCTGTCCCCCATCTAGTTTGCAAGGGTATTTAGGCTCACTGGCAGGTGGCACTGGCAAAGCAGAGCCCTGAGGTTTGGCTGTGCTGAACCAAGTGGCTGCTCCTGCCTGTGTGCTTTAACCTCTGCAACCAGGAGAGGTCTRACATGCCCCGGCCGTTCCCTAGGGCATGACCATCCGGCCCTTGGTGGACCTGCTCGCGGTGAAGAAGAAGCAAGAGACAAAACGCTCCATCAACGAAGAGATCCACACACAGGTAACCCGCTGTGCCCAGCGGGCCCTTCCCGCGCGCTTCGCTTCGCCGCCTTAGCCCTCTTCTCTCTGCTTCTGCCCATCTCCACCGCTGTAACTGGGCGGCTTTACAGAGCGGGAGCTGCCCCTAAGTCGGTGCCGAGGTAAGGGGGGACGGAGCGAGGGCTCTTCCCCATCTGTGTCGTCTGGTGCCTGCTCCGACCCAGAGCTCCCGTGTGACTGGTAGTGTGGTGGCCTACGGCTGCGTAGGACCGTGCTGCCCTCCCGAGGCCCATCCTGGACCCGCACCCCTGCCTTCACACCCCTCGAGTGCCGTCACCCTGCATGGCGGGGAGAGGGGGCATGGCRGGGAGAGGGCGGCCGGCAGCCCTGCGAGCCGCCTCCGCCCTGCGCCTTCTCTTCCAGTTCCTGGATCACCTTCTGACCGGGATTGAGGATATCTGCGGTCACTACGGGCATCACCACTGGAAAGACAAGTGAGCACTGAGGTTTTATGACAGGGGCCCGCGTGGCTGAGATGGGGGGAGCAGTGTCCCCAGTGCGTCCCCCCACGTTGTCCCGGCCCCACGCGCTCCCCCCCGAGGAATCGCAGCCCTGGGTTGGGGGGGAATGAGGCTGCAGGGCTGCACCCCTTTGCTCACAGCAGTGAGGGAGCTGCCGGCGCCCGCCCTGCGGGACCTGCACGAACTCAGGACCATCCCAGCTGCTCTGGCCCTGCGCTCAGGGGAACGGTCTCCTGGTGGCCTGGGCCGATCTCGGAGAGGGGGGCAGAACGCCAGGGCAGAGGGAGGTCTCACGTATCGCCTGCCTCTCCTTTCCCCCATGTCTTCGGAAAGGCTGAATCGCTTCAACAAGAAGTACGTGAAGAAGTGCCTGATTGCGGGGGAGCGGTCCAAGGAGCCCCAGCTCATCGCTTTCTATCACAAGATGGAGATGAAGCAGGCGATCGAGCTGGTGGAGAGCGGGGGCTTAGGCAAGATCCCCTCGGCTGTCTCCACGGTCTCCATGCAGTGAGTCTCCCGGCCTCTGCCCACCCTGTGCCTCCGAACGGCTCCCGGCCCYGCTCGGGGCTGGATGCTCCTTGCTTGCAGCCGCAACCGTTCAGCCTTGCCTGGAGCCATCATGCGATGATCTGACTCTGCTCTGTCCGTGCAGGAACATCCAGCCCAAGACCCTCCCCGTGGAGCGCGCCCTTCCAGCCCTGTCCAAGGACAAGGAGGAGGAGATCCGGAAAATCCTCCGCAACAACCTGCAGAAAACCAGGCAGAGGGTGAAGTGTCCCGCAGCACCGGGCCCCTGCACTCTGCCCCCCCCCAATGCCTTCCCTGGTGTTTGAACCCTGTTGTGTCCCCCCTGGGCATCAKCTCCTCTCTTGGCTGTCGGGGGGCCAGCGAGCCTCCCTGCAGCTCTTGGGCTGCGATCCTCTGCACTGGGGGGCTCTCCAGGGGCGCAGGGGGGTCTCTGCTGAGCTCAGCCCCCCTCGTATCAGTGCTCAGCGTGGAGGGCAGCAAGCATGTCTTTTGGGCTCAGACCGTAAGGTTTTGCCTCTCCTGCCTGCTCAACGGGCTTTGCTGGGCTGGGGAGGTGATGGTGCCTGGCCAGACACCAAGGGAGAGAGAGGGTTGTCCAAGGTGAGTCAGGACGGGGCGTCCCGCGGTCCCCGTGGTGGACACGTATGAGATGAGCACAGGCACGCTGTGCCCGCCGGCGACGGTTTCATCCCAGGCAGCGTCCCATCTCCAAGGGAAACAGTGCCGTGATCTTCCTGTGCCTTTCTGTGCATTTTTTAACCCTCATCTCCTTTTCTTGGGGCCCTTCCCAGTTGCGGTCCTACAACCGGCACACACTGGTGGCCGACCCCTACGAGGAAGCCTGGAACCAGATGCTCCTGCGGAGGCAGAAGGCCCGGCAGCTGGAGCAGAAGGTGTCGAGGGGATGCCGGAGCAGGGCTGTGGAGGAGGTGGAGGGCGGTCGGGGCTCCCAGCCTGGGAAGGACATTGGTGTCCTGCACGGGGAAGGGGACCTGGGGTTCAGATGGTGGCAGGGGAGCCCAAGCCGTGGGGGGCCTTTGCCCCGGCGCGAGGGCAAGTCCTTGCGGCACGGCCGGGAGGACGCGCGCGCAGGTTGTCCGTGCGCTGCGGCTCGCCCCGCTGGCCTGGGGGCGATTCCCTGCCTGCCGTTCCCAGGCACGGAGCGTCCTCATGCCGCCCTCCCTCTGCTCCGATTGCAGATGAATAATTACCTGACGGTGCCAGCTCACAAGCTGGATTCGCCCACGATGTCCCGGGCTCGCATAGGCTCAGGTACGGTGGGACGGAGCGGTCGGGGGAGCGCCGCCGCCGTGGTTGGCTCCTCCGTGCTGCGGCACTCGGGTTTCCTCGTCCTGCGTCCGCTCTGCCCTCCCTCCATCCCTAGTCGTCCCGGTCCCGCGCTCCCGGCAGGGAAGTCAGTTTGGTTGGTCRGCGGCTCCGGCCGGAGCTGGGCTCGCCTCTTCCGCGCGGCCACGTTTCCTGGCCATGGCTCTCCCGGCTCTTACCCGGTCTCAGCGGCTGCCGGAGGGAGGATCGGGAGCACCCGACACCGAGACCCGCCCGCGGCTCCTGGGTTCTCCGTCGCGGATTTGCTTTGCCGTCCGCGCTGCTCCCGGCGCTCGTCGAGACGGCGTTTAATCGGCAGAGGGCGGCTCTGCCCCTCGCAGCCTGCGCCGTCCCGGGCTCCGCGCAGACACCCTGCGCTCTGCCGAGCGGGCTGCGGCGGTCGGAGAAAGAAGCCGCGCAGCAGGCTCGGGAATTTGAGGGAGCGCCCGGGAGTCCTGAGCCCGAACATCTGCRGCGCGATAGCTGGGCAGCCCCGAACCCCCCCCCCTTCCCTGCCAGAGCCCCCCAGGTTATCCTGGCCCGGTTTGTTCGCCGCCTGCACCCCGCCAAACGGGCTCTGCCTGACCCCCCTCTGCCTCCCCAGACCCGCTGGCCTACGAGCCCAAGCCGGACTCGGAGAACCTGCCCATCATCACGATCGACCCGGCCTCCCCGCAGTCCCCCGAGTCCGTGGACCTGGCGAACGAGGAGCTCAAGGGCTCCGGCCACCTCTCGTCCTCGCCCGAGGAGGATGAGGAGGGGCTGGTGATGCGAGTGAAGGAGCCGTCGTCCCCGGGCACCGACGACGTCTTCACCCCGGGGACCAGCGACAGCCCCAGCAACCAGCGGATGCTGCGATGCCTGAGCGACCCGGGGCCGCGGCCGGAGCCGGAGGAAGGGGAGCCCTTCATCCCCAAGGGGCAGTAGCAGYCTCGCTCGCCTGCGTATGGATTCTCTTTCTTCATTCGTTCTTCTTTCTTTCCCCGCTTTTTTGGTTCCTCCGTCACTACACACCGGGTTTGGGAAGGGGAGACCATCCTGGATGGACAGGGACTGCTAGGACAGCTCTGCCCAGCGAGCCGTGGACCGGCCCCGAGGAGCGCGGAAGGAGCCCCGGGGAGCCCGGGCGCGGAGGGGACGGCGACGGCCGGTGCCGCCTGCCCTCCGCCGCGGCCCTTGGCCTCCCGCCCGCGGCGGACGGGCTGGGGGGTCTCTGCTGGGGGCCCCCATTGACTCAGGACCCGC
>NW_028186305.1:80840-83103 GCF_003343005.1 Rhea americana
AAAACGAAAAAGGGGAAAAAAAAAAAAAAGCAATGAAAATTCTCTCTTGTATAAAAAAAGGAAAAAACCACATGTAAAGAGAATCTTGTTTTTTTCATGAATATTCTAATAAATTAATGTTAATTTTTAGCAGGTTTTTCTCTGGCTGGTCGGGTGTCCTCCCCCTGCAGCMGGGGCTCAGCTCTCTCTTGGGGGTGTCGGGGACGCTGCTCCGCGCAGGACATCCCGCTCCTTGGGTGTCCGGAGAGCCGTGCCGGCCAGGGTGTGCTGGATGCAGCGTCCTCCGAGTCCTCCGAGCCCTGCAGCTGTCTGAGCTTGCAGTCCTAATGTTCCTCCCTTTTATTTTTTTCTGGAACAGGAGGGCATTTGGGGCATCTCCCCCGCATCTGCCCTTTGCCGCCTCCTCGGCTGCTCGTGCCGGCGGCYGCGGGAGGCTCCGTGGATCCGGCCGAGCCGAGGGAAGGCCGCGGCAGAGGACCGTGTCGCCCGCCCGGTCCGGCCGGTCCTCGCGGGAGGCGGCGTGAGCCTGCGGTTACTGCCGGCCCGGGGGCTGCGCAGCGGGTTTGGGGGCTGCAGGGGGCCCGGGCGCCCCATGGCGAAGGCACCATGGTCCCCCACRCAGCCCCCCGGGGACCTGGGTGCCCCAGGGGCTCCCTGCTTTTAGCCGATTGCAACCTGAACGCGTTTCATCGCTGCAAATTACAGCTCTGCTTCAAGCGGGCAGTGACTCACGCGCCGAAAATCCAGCCAGCGCGTCRTGGCTGGCGTTGCTAATGCGCCTGAAATACCCGGGGCTCCCGCGGGCTCCACCGCGGCCAGGGTCCCTCCGAGCGAGCGGGGCCGCGCTGGGAGGCGACGCCGTGGGGCAGCCCCCTCACCAGCCAGCCCGAGGAGGCTCTGGAGGGCAAACGGCAGCGCTGGGTCTGCGCCCACGGCACTGCCGGCTCGGTGGGTGCCAGGCTGGCACCCTGCGTGGGCTTCGGGCCATTTCGGCCAGCAGGTCAACCCCCTCCCCCAGGCGTGCAGGATGCGGGATGCTGGAGGCGGGATGCGGGACTCGGCACCGCCTGAGCATCGCGCCCCTGAGACGTGCCGGGGAGCAGAACCAGCGCGGCCCGGTGTGGAATTAGCAATGCAGCCGGGGAGGCCGGGGGCACAGCCGCCGCTGGCCGCGGGCTCGCGCCGGGGCTGCTGCAGCAAACCCGGCCAGCTCGCACCGGCAGAACCGCCCCCAGGGGCTGAGACCCGCTGGGCGCCTTCCTCTTTGGGGCGCGCGCGGGGGGACGGCAGCCCCCTTGGCAGCCAGCTGCGAGTTCCAGGAAGCTTTCGGCTTTTAGGCTGAATTAGCCAGAAATTAGCTAAGCTCTCACCTGCTTCTGCGCTTCTGCAAAACGCAGCCCCGAGCGGCGYGGGCAGACGGTTCCCCGCGGCCGCGCCAGGCTGTCTCGCAGTTACAGATTTGCTCTTCCAGATTTCTAGGTTTTGCCACGCTCCGCCACGACTCCGGCTCAGTTCACCCGGCCCACAGCGCTTTCAGCACGTCTCGGGCTTGATGAAGCACCACCTTCCAGCTAAACTGGATTTAGCAAGAAAATTGCTGGCCCATCCCAGTTATCGCTGCCGTTCGGGAAAAGGAAACAAGCCTCTAGGGAAGGGCTCGAATATTGCAGCAGGTCCCGGCCGGCGGCAGCCCAGCGCGCCTCGGGGGTGCGGTGGACACAGCGCGCCCCTCCTGCACCCCGCACGGGGTTTGTGCAGCCCCGAGCACCCCGAGGACCCGCTCCACAGCTTGGGTAATGCAACTCTTCGCAGAGCAAATAAAATCCTCCTCATCCTCACCACCGCGGGCTTTCCGCCGAGGAGCTGCTGGGAGAAGCGGCTCGCGCTGCCAGGAAGCCCCGGGGTGCAGCGGGGTGCGAGGGGTCGGCGGGCTCCTTCGACCCGTGCCGGTGGCCACACGCTCGCCCTGGCGGCACGGCCGGGACGGTCCCCGGCAGCCCCGGGCCCRCGCGGGGAGGGATCGGGGCACGAACGCACAGGAGGTGTCGGAGAGCTGCGTTTGCTGAGGGAGGTTTTGCACACGGCCGGGGACAAGGGCTCCAGCTCCTAAGTCCACAGCAGCGCTGGATGGCAGGCACGGGCACGGGGACGGTGGCACGGGGGCACGGGGCTGGCGGCACGTGTGCACAGGGATGGCTGGCTTAGGTATGGGGTGGCTAGTGCATGCACAGGTGGCAGCTGCGTGGGTCAACCAGTGTGTGCA
>NW_028186305.1:83979-105636 GCF_003343005.1 Rhea americana
GCGCTTCACCCCAAGACGATGATTATTGCTTAATTGCCGGCAAAACGAACGCGCAAAGCCGGGGCCGGCCCTTGCCGAGCCGGAAGGAAATCGCCGCAGTGCCGTTCCCTGTCCCGGCTGGCTCCCGGCACCTCTCCGGGGCAATCGTTTGGCGATGGATGTTAACGAGCCGCCCAGCCAGTCCGGCCGGAGCGCGTCGGCTCTTTTTAGCAGGCCCGGTCGGCGCTTCTGCCCCGYGCGGCCCAGCCAGCGCCGGCGCCCATCTCCGGGCGGATCGCCGGGACACTCGCTTTTCTTCCGAGAATCCGCACGCCTTGTTCCTCCCATTTATAACCCCTCCGCACCCTCCTGCCGTCGGCCTCCCTGCCGCCTCTGCCAGAAAAAGCCCCGCCGGCGCCGGCGTCGCGGCCCYGGGGAGCCTTCCTCGCCGCGCCGGACCCCCCGCCGGCACATGGCCCGTGCCGCGAGAGCGCCCGAGCCGCCGAAGTGGGTTGGTGAGCCGGGGCACGGCRCAGGGCGAGCGCTCCTGCTTTCCCAACCGATTTGGCGCGTCCCGATCTCTTGGGAAACTCTTCTCGATAACGCCATCTCGCCGAGGCGATCAAAGGGTTTTGCAACAAGAGGCGGTTGCCGGATTTTTTTTTTCATCAAGTTCTTCAGAAAATCACTTTCCCTCAGAGTTTCCCTTCTCCCACCCGTCCCGGTTCCCACCGGGACTCTCCCCCCGGCAGATCGGAGCTGGGGAGCAGTCACCGCGGGGCGCCCAGCGCCTGCCCGGCTGCCATCGGGAGACCCCCGCCGCAGCGCGGCGGCAGGGCTCAGGCAGAGGGGGCTCAGCGCCGCCYGGGTACCCCAGGAGCCATGACAGAAACCTTTTTTTCCCTGAAAAAATGGGGTTTTGCCCAGCAATCTGGCCTCGCCTCCCCCTCCCGGCACGCAGCCGCTCCGCAGCTCGCTGCCAAGCGCCCCGAGACCCAGGCAGGCAGCCGGGCCGCATCCTGCACCAGCCCTTTCCACCCAAACCACCCCGCCGCTGCCGAGCTGCGATTTCTCCAGCTAGTTGCAGTTCCCACCGGAAGACTCCCTGCGCAGAGAGTTTCCTAAAAAATAAAGACAAAAATGGCCGTTACCATGCCCCCGTTTTGGGGACAAACCAGCAGCTTTGGAGAGCCCTGCAGCAGCTCCCGCAGCCGGAGCGAGGGGCTGCGCCGAGTTCAGCAGGGCTAATGCAACGCGCTGAAGTAAGGGACCGGGAAAGAAAGGACGGGGTTCGGCCCCGTCACCCCACGGCATCGCCCCACGGCATCGCCCCACCGCCGCTCCCGGGGGACGCTCCTGCCTGGGCGGTGCTAGGCCCGGGGGAGCCGGGCTGTGGGGCACCAGGCTCCAGGCCACGAGGTGCCGAGCCGCGGGGCCGCAAGCCGTGGAGTGCTGGGCTGTGAGATGCGAGGCCGTGGGGCACCAGGCTGTGGGGCACCAAGCTGTGGAGTGCCAGGCCATGGAGCACCAGGCCATGGGGTGCTGGCCTGTGGGGCACCAGGCCTGGGGCMTCGAGGCAGGGGGTGCTAGGACGTGGGGTGCCAGGCAGTGGAGCACCAGGCTGGTGGGCACCAGGCYGTGAGGTGCTGCGCTGGGGGGTGTTGAGCTCTGGGGCAGCCAGCCATGGGGTGCTGGACCACAAAGTGCCAGGCTGTGGGGCACTGGGGTGAGGCCCACGAGGTTATGGGGTGCCAGACCACTAGGCACCAGGCCATGGAGCGCCAGGCTGCGAGGGACCAAGCTGTGGGGCACAAAGCCATGGGGCACCAGGCCGCGGAGCGCCAGGCTGCGAGGGACCAGGCTGTGGGGCACAAAGCCGTGGGGCACCAGGCCGCGAAGCGTCAGGCTGTGAGGGACCAGGCTGTGGGGCACAAAGCCGTGGGGCACCAGGCTGCGGAGCGCCAGGCTGCGAGGGACCAGGCGGCGGGTGACCCCCGCGAAGACAGTGGGTCGCTGCCCGCCCCACTCGGCCCCGCCGCCCCACAGGACGCCTCGCCCGCCCCACTCGGCCCCGCCCCCCCGCGGCCGCCTGGCCCTTTAAATCTCCGGCCGCTCCTGACCAATCACAGCAGGGATTCCCACACGCAGCCGAGCGCCCGGGGGCGGGGCCGTGAGGCCCTGCCCCGCCCACTCCGCGCTTCACCCCGCCTCCCCCCCTGTCCTCCCCTCCGATTGGAAACCGAGCGAGCCCGAGCCTTCACCTTCAACCAATGAGAGCGCCGGAGAGGCGGCGGGGGCTCGGCGGGGATTGGCGGCGGGGCTGGGCCAATGGGGGCGCGGCCGGGCGGCTATATAAAGCGGCGCCAGGASGCGGGCGAGCTCACTGCTCCGCGTAGCTGTGGGCGGGCGCGGCGAGGCGGCTCGCTGCAGCGTCCCCCGCGGGCASCGGCCCCCTGCTCCGCTCCCCCTGCGCGGATCTTCCCCTCAGAAACAATTTTTTTCTTTCTTTTTTTTTTGTCTGTCTTCGCCCCCCTCCAAGTCCCGCCGCTTCCGGTCAGTCTCCAGGTGACTCGGGCTCCTCTTCCGGTCGCGTTTCCAGGCAGCGGCGGCGCCGGCTGCGGGGGGGGAGGGGGCGATGCTGGCGGCGGCGGCGCCCGGGGCCGGCGGCCCGGAGCAGCGCGGCGGCGGCGGCGGCCGCTTCAGCGTCCTCACGTGGGAGCAGGTGCAGAGGCTGGACCAGATCCTGGGCGAGGCGGTGCCCATCCACGGCCGCGGCAACTTCCCCACGCTGGCGGTGCGGCCGCGCCGGATCGTGCAGGTGAGGCCGGGCAGGCCGCGGCCTTGGCGGTGCGGGGGGGGGGTTGAGGCGGCGTCGGACTCTGCCCCGCTCCCGCCGTCCCCGCGGGGCCCAGGGATCCGCGGGCTGAAATAAAACGCGCTGAGGCGGTGATATCCGGCCCGCCTGGCCCGCGGCCAGCCGCGGGGCGGCCCCGGGCCCGCCTGGGAAGCGGCGGGGAGGTCGCCGGCGGCAGGAATCTGCGCCCTGTCCCCGTTTAACCCCCTCCCGCCCTGCCGGACGAGCTGGGGCTGCAAAATCGGAGTGGCCGAGGCAGAAGTAAGCTTTCCCAGAAGCGTTCCCTGGTGGGAATGCAGCCCTCGTCTATCGCGAGAGCCGCTTTGCAGTTTGAACTCAAATGTCTTCTGGCTCTTGTCAAACTGACTGTATCCTGTGCCAGGCTTGATCTTGCTTAAGTGTTCCTGTTTAACCATAAAGTAATAACGATGTTTAATATTAAACTGACAGTGTAGTTCAAATAAGCTGATGCATATTCATGCTTGGGAGGCAACTTCATTCCTCAGTCATGACTCATCAAATGTAAAATCAGGCATGTTAGCTTCTAATTAAAAAGGCTATTCACCAGCCGAAAACCAAACTGGCTTTCACAACAAACTAATCACTAGGATTTTTGGAAGCCTTAGCTGCTTGAGAAATATTTCAGCTTAAGTTTGGAAAAATAATCGAATGACACTTGAAAGACTCTCCTTTGTAGTAAAGCTTCAGCTGGTTTCAAATTCCTAGAGTTCCTGCTGCATCTGTTTGTTGCTGAAATGCCAAATATCAGCTGTTTGTGCTTCTGTGAAGCCTTAAAGAAATACTGAACAACAGATGAGTGCCACTAGTGGACCGCTACTCCTGGTTTTTAGTAGCGAAACATGGCATTGTGAAAAGCCAGGCGTGGTGCAGCATCAGATGTTCCATCATTTATTATAGCTTGATTCCATGAGGCTGAGGAGACTTGGTGTGGAAGCTGCTGAAAAGGATGTTGCCACTAGCAACTTCAAACACCAAATACTAAGGGCTGTAATTCTGACTGGCCACACTGGCAGACCCTGTATTTAGGTCTGACTAATCTGAAACAAGGAACCCAAAAGGCAGTGACTTTGTTTATTAGACATGCAGTGCCTTTGTAGGAGGTGGGAAATGGCAGGTCAGAGCACAGGAAGGTTTTGTCAGTGCCTAGCTGTCAGAATCAATTATCTGAACCACACTTAGCATGAGGTGCTGTTTTGGGAAGCRGGTCAGTAGCTGTCTAACCTTTTAAATATCTCACCCTCTGGGGAAAATGCATTCCTGAACCCACTAGCTGCAGTGAGGGAGTAGACTTCAGATGTGTTTCAGGTTRAGACTAGTAGACTGAAGCCTTCCGTGTACTAACGGGCCTTGTAGATTCTGCAGAGAGGGCACCCACCCTCATGAAGAAGCGAGGCTGTCTGCTCCCTATTCCTCTAGATGGGAGCTGCTTGACTGACTTGGGTTGGAACAAGGCTGACTTGAGGGGTTGCACTGTTCACCTCAGCTGGACTTGTAAGCCCAGAACTTGGGGAGCTTCAGTGTGGGGTTATGAGCCTGAAGCYTGTGGCCTAAAATGCTGTAGTTCCTGAGCAAAGACCAAAATGGGATTAAGTAGRCATTCCTTGGACATGGCTGTGAAATTAGTCTGGAATGGGATCTYATCTGAACAGTAGTCCTAACTCCATGACCTATATATCCTGTTTCACACTAAGCCTAGTAGCATAAAACTTACTTCCACAAGTAACACTGCAGAGCTGTACTTCATGTGAGTAACTTCAGCCTAATAGACTACTGACTGATCAGTTGGCAGTAACTCTACTATAATTTCACACTTGGCACTCCTTTAGAGTGCTTGTCTGATATTCTTGTTCTATGTGTGGGAATAAATCAGTGCCTCTTCTGAAATCCAAGTTTCCTGTTAAGATACCTATGCRTACTTGAAAACAGGTATGTCCATGACTGGATTGGATGTGCTGATGGGGACTTGGGACTTCTGGTGGTGAATAGCTCACTGGTTAACCATTGCCTGGCATGTGACTATTGCCATTGGATTGGCAGAGAGCCCAGGCACACTTCTAGCTTGAGCAGCAATTGCTAGTGTCAGGGAGAAACTGATAAAAGCCAGCAGAGAAGCTGCATCATGAGATTTAAACTCCTGAACTTATTTAACAAGCTTAAAAACATTCCTACAGTTGTACCAAAATATCTTGTATTTGCAAGGGCACTTCAGGGTCAGCAGAAGCTAGCTGACATATAGCCTGTCTTAGTTTTGTCACTCAGCAGTTTTTAAGATGGAAAGGGTTGCATTTTGGAGTCCTTCACCTTGTATGTATCATTTTTTCTAAACAAAGCTCATGGATGGGGACAGTTTTACAGCTGCCTAGTCTTGCTGTAAGGCTGCGGTGCTCCCAGAGAGCTGCCTGATCAGAACAGGGCCCTGTCAACAGCAGTTTCCRCCCCTCTAAGGTTCTATATGTTTGTGGGACCTCTCTTGAACCAGGAAAGCCTCACAGAACTCTGAGAAGCTCAGTCAGGCTTGCTTCTAGTGATAAAACTTGTCCATTTGGATTCTAAGGTTTGTTTTCAGCCTTGCTTCAAACACCAGATGAACAGGCAGGCTAGCTAAGATTTACAGGACCTTTTATGAGAGTGGGTAATTGCTGGAGAGACATGAAAGCAGGAGGAGGGACAGGTTGAGCTTCTGGTGGAAGATGTTAACTTAATCTTCCTGAGATCTTTGAGCTCAGTTAAACTCAAATTACAAGCTGATGTCCAAATCAGTTTATTTTATGGTCTTAAGGGTATTTTAGCCTCCTGCGTGTTAAGTAATCGGGCAAGTGATTCAGCTTCATACTAAGTGCACAAAGCTTTGGAGGTAGTGGTGGGTGTGTCAGGACTGAGCAGGCAGCATTAAAATCACTGAAGTAACACCCGTAAGATGAAAGCTGCCTCTTGTGCTTGATAATATGCCAAGTTCAGCACAAAGCTCTGACACACTGGAAATTGTTAGGATACACTTACTAGTTAGGACATGAACTTGTATGTGCCTGGCTCAAGCTTTTGAGCAGTCTGGCATCTTGATTTGCTTTTAATGAATCTTGACAGGCAAAGGGGATGACTAAAATGAGTGAGACACCCTGATTAAATCAACAGGGACTGTTGCAGACTACTGCTGCCTCATATTTAGAGTCTCCCTTGGATCAGCCATTCTTAAGATGAATGCATTATAATGGTTCTCTGCATCTTTCCTGAGTAAACCAAGAAGCAAGGGTGAAGGGAGCAGGGACTAAAGAATCGGTTCAGATAACTTTGGCTTTGGTGAGGGAAAGTAGGGGAAATTTTGGGAGTGGAAACAGCTGCTGGTGTTCAGTAAGAGCCCCCTAATGCAAAAGAGTAAGTAAATGATACCCACTGTAGCTGCTGGCAAGACTGGATGCCTTCCAAAGTGACTTATTTCTAATGGATTAGCTTTTATTTCACTGGTTTTGCACTGCAGTGACCTGTATAAGCGCAGGGAGCAAATCCGGTTTCTGTAACCAGTCTATTCCACGAGTGCTTTCTCGCTTCTCACACTAAGACTCTCTTTGTATCTTAGGTTGTCCGTAGCCGTCTGGAGAAGAAAGGAATTGCAGTCCATAATGTAAGGCTGAATGGCTCAGCAGCAAGCCATGTTCTCCATCAAGACAGTGGCTTGGGGTACAAAGACCTAGATCTCATCTTTGGTGTAGATCTGAAGACTGAAGATGTCTTCCAGCTTGTTAAAGATGTGGTCATGGATTGCCTTCTTGACTTCCTCCCGGAAGGTGTCAACAAAGACAAGATCACCCCTATGACTCTAAAAGAGGCCTATGTGCAGAAGCTGGTGAAAGTTTGCAATGAAACCGATCGCTGGAGCCTTATATCGCTATCCAACAACAGCGGGAAGAACGTGGAACTCAAATTTGTGGACTCTCTCAGACGGCAGTTTGAGTTCAGTGTGGATTCCTTTCAGATCATCCTGGATTCGCTCTTGCTGTTTGGGGAGTGTTCAGAGAACCCCATGGCAGAGAACTTCCACCCCACAGTCACTGGGGAAAGCATGTATGGGGACTTTGAGGAGGCAATGGACCATCTCCGGAACAGGGTCATTGCCACAAGGAACCCTGAGGAGATCAGAGGTGGGGGGCTTCTAAAATACTGCAATCTCTTGGTGAGGGGGTTTAAGCCCAAATCAGAAGTGGATATGAAGGCGCTACAGAGATATATGTGCTCCAGGTTTTTCATAGACTTCTCTGACATCGGTGAGCAGCAGAGAAAGCTAGAGTGCTACCTTCAGAGCCACTTTGTTGGGATGGAGAGCAAAAGATATGACTATCTGATGACCCTTCACAGGGTGGTCAATGAGAGTACAGTCTGCCTGATGGGACAYGAAAGGAGGCAGACTCTGAACCTCATTGCCATGCTGGCTGTGAGAGTCCTGGCTGAGCAGAACATCATCCCCACAGTCACAAATGTTACCTGCTTCTATCAGCCAGCTCCCTATGTCAGCGAAATAAACTTCAACTACTATGTCACCCACGTGCAGCCCTTCCTGCCTTGCAATCAGTCCTACCCGACGTGGCTTCCCTGTAACTGAGCCAGGACAAACTTCAGGGTCTGTCCTCCAAGGTATTTTCTTGCCTTGGGGAGTAGGGGGGGAGGGAACCTTCCCAGAACTGCAACAAAAGGAAACTTCCTGGACTCTTGCTCCAGTGTCTTGTTCCTAGGATTTTTTGGAACRAGGCCTGTCTGCTGTACACTGTGATTGGATGTGCAGTGTTATGGAAACTAGATTACTTGGACGTTTACAGGAAGACTTGATCGCTTATTGAATTCTGTAGACAATGGGGGAGGGTGGGTGTGTGTGAGGGGAGATTGTAGAATTACAGTAAGGTAGAGCTGCACTGCCCTGAAATGGATCTGATTTTTTTTTCTTAGTGCAGGAGGTGTTATGTGTGTGCAGACTTGTGGTTTCTGAAGATAGAAGCCAGAGTGGCTAATTCCTTTGAAGGACCAAAGAATCCTGTTTAAGTGCCTGTAACAATATAAACACAACTGTACTGTAAACCTTTTTTTTGCAGGGGTTGACATCCCAAGAGCTTGAGTGGGGATGTCTTGAGGAAAATATTTCTGTTGAACAGGGGGGAAGGGTCATAAGATCATTTCTAGTAACCTTGCTGAAGCAAGAATGGGACTGCAGGTTACATGTTGCTGAGGTTTCTGGTATGGCTTGCTGCCTGTGAAGGACCAGCTGTAGCAAATAGCTGTCAAAGCTGAGTTGCATAAGCAGGGGTGGGCTTTGAATGACTACATGCAAATGCCTAAAACTGGGGACACCTGGGGGGGAGGGGAGTGCATGGTGGAGAATGCTGTGCAGAGCTTTCTGGAGAAAAGGCAGCAGGGACCTACACATGAATTTATTAAAGCTCCCAAGTCTGCAGTGCCAAAATGTAATGATGTACATAAATGATAAGGCAGAAGATTTGTCCAGGAGCCTGCTGTAGGCTACTGTACATAACTGTATATTTTCTAGGGGAATTTGAAATGCTGCTTTTTTTGGCATGCAGTGTGGTTTTAATGCACAAAGCCAGAGGCCAGCTGGGTTGTCTGGGAAGATGAGGCTTGCCCTTGAAGCACAAACCAGCTAGTTAACTAGTCAATTGTCTCCAGCAGTTGCTGAGATCGAGGCTGGAGCCTGTATTCTTGAAAGTGAGATTTGCAGAACTTTTCCAGATTCCAGCCTCCTGTGGCCTGAAATCTTCCCTCTTCCCTTGAGCAGGTCCTGTCTTCAAAAGCAGCCCATTTCCAGCTATGTGATTCCACATGTGCACAACAGATAGCATTTTAAATTCATTCTCTCGTTAGAAAAGGAACCTGTTGGGGGTTGTGCAAAAGTCAGTTGGCCTTAGGAAAAAGTATGTCCTCTCCAAACAAACTCTCTTGTGTGTTGAGGGTTTGGTTATCTTAGTCAAACATGACTTTGAAGTTGTTGGGTGTCTAGAGCACAAACAGTCCTTCACTGAGATGCCTGGTCTGCAAAGCCCATTCTCATGGAACATCATCTCAGATTTAACTATGCATGGATGGAGAGGTGGGAAAGCAAACAGGCACTTCCTAGATATGCTGCTCTGGGAACACTATGACTTCATGGTGCTTCCTCCAAGGCTAACATACTTGAGTATCTTTACTAACTTGTTTTTGTTTTTGTGACAAAACTGTAATAGCTGGGCAGACTGAACACTCTAATAAAGACTAGCTACTTGGAATGTGTATAGCCAGAATGGTACCTTTTTTGGGGTAGGGGTGATGTGGAGTGGGCGTAASGGGTGTGGGGGGGAAGGATCTGGGGGCTTTTGCACATAAGGTAAACTAATTTTAATTTGGTCTGGCTTTGCTTCCAATGCAGTAAGAGCTGAAGAGGAAGTGTCACTAATGCTGTAGTTATGAGTTTAACAGTGACTTCCTGCAGAACGGCTTTGCCTTCATGGACCAGGCTTGCATGTGGACTCCACGGCAGTCCAGTAACAACTTGGTGCCCAGAGCCTGAACCCTGTGATGGGAGTTTGAGACTTTTCAGTGCAAGGTAAACTGGTTTAAGGGCTGCTTTTGAGATCCTAAGTATGCCACCTTCACGGCTTCAAGGGAAATTTTTTTTTCTTGCATTTTAAACTTCAGATCTACATAGATGCCATGTAGCATGCTTTTTTACAGGCTGCTTACTCTGYACCCACAAACATATAGATGCACTAAGCTGAGATTCCCTCCCTCCTGTTTAAGATGTAAAGATTCCCTGCAGCCAATAGCTTGATAGGGCAATCTGAGATTGCACTTTTGATTTATGGAGTGTGTGTGGTGGGACTCTTGTGAATGGGTTGAATCTGAATTTTCTAGAGCTCGCAGTGATACTGTGCTGCCTCCTGTGAGGGGGAAAGTGGAAGATTCCAGTGGCTTGAATGGCACTTGATTGTTTTAAATGTTTTTTCCTACACCTGTATCACTTGTCATGCAATGGGCTTGACATAGACTCACTAGATTCTTTAGAATCTGTTACAAATAAATACAGTGTATTCAAAATTGTTGGATTTTTATTTACTTGTCCATCAGGGTAGTGTGGTGTTAAGATTTCTACCCCTACTCCCAGGAAAAGAACAAGCTCTAAATCAACTGGTTGCCTTGAGAAAAGAACAGGCTGTTCTGCACAGGCTTGCTGGACTCCCGGTTCTTGATCTGTCCAAATACTACTTGTACTTCAGGCTGCTSAGTCCCTAAAGCTGAAGCAGCTATAAAGCCTTGCATTGCCTAGCTGTTGGCAGGTTACTCCTAGGRCTGAGAGAGGCTTCTATTTATAACACTGTTCTTTAGTGTTGGGCATGTTCCCTTTTTCTAGTGGCTTGTCAAGTTGCTGGTGGGGGAGGGAGTCTTACTGTGACTGCCTGATCAGTGATGGTTATCTGAGGTCCCCTTCTGCTGGAGACTGCACTGGGAGTCTCCCACTGCTGCTACTGGCTTTCCACAACTTTATTCTCTTCTGCTGATGGTTGTGAACAGCAAAAAGGCTCAAGTAACTCAGTCTTACTTTGTAAGCCCACCTGCAAAGTGATCCTKCCTGGAAGGGGAGAGTGAGAAGCTCTAAAAGGACTAATTTTCCAGGTCGACTGATGTTCAGGCCAGATTGCTGCATGATGGCTGAATGGTAGCTGCCTGTAGCTGGGTGCAAGCTCCTCTGAAAGCACTGGCTGCCCTCCAGCCTAAGATGAAGTTTCACTTCCCCTTGTTAAGCTACAGGCAGTTCTGGTTCCACTGTTCCACTGCAACAATCAGACTTGACAACATGCCAGTCACTGTTTGGGATGAACTTGCTGGCTCTGCTTCTCCAAATTCCTATAGTTCAGGGGCCAAGCTTCCCTCTGACAACAGTCTGGGATTGTTCTTGCTGGGCTGGCACCGGGGATACTCGTGTAAGAATGTGTCCCTATTGTCTGCCCAAGTAGGACTTAGCTCCTGCAGAGCTGATTTCTGTTTGAACTGGGCTGGCTTTCCCTCTAGACCTGTTGACAGGGAGATGGGATGTCTGCCTGCTGTTCACTTGCTGGTGTGCAGCCCTTAAGGCACCTGCCTTCCCCGAATGCATCGTACRTGTGGCAGTGGCTCTGAAATCCCTGCTTGGTCGGTATGCTGCCTTCTCACTGCTGGGAGTACGTCCTGCAGAGTGACTGTTAATGCCCTGGTGAATAAGCTGCCTCTGAATTTGTGACTCTGAGCAGAGCAGCAAAATCCCTGACAGAGTTAGCTTGTCATTGTTGGAGCGGATCAGACTATACAAAAGGATGTTAGTGGAAAGTGCTAGTTGTGATCAGAAAGGAGCTATCAATGTTTACAACTGAGATTTGGATCCCTCTTTTGTTAATTGTCAAATAAAAACATATATTTTCTCACAGTGTGGAGTCTGTCATTATTTTTGCTCTGAGCRGAGGGCAATGGACATGTCAGGGTGYGGCCAAGTATCTGATTTGTGTAAGAAATAATGGACTCCGGTGATGAGCGCATTAACTTGCTGGGTGCTCAAGTGCTTCCACTGAACCTTGGCTCTAGCCCTTTGCTGCTAGGGAAGAAGCACACAGTATGCAGTGCGGAGAGCTTAGCTGTGGTTAGAGAGCAGAATCGGGCCATGTTTAACACTACTAAACTGTTGATTGCAGGAAAAAACAGAGAGGGCTTAATGGGTGAAAATTACTGGAGAGCTGCAGGTAGTTCCTGCTCTCAGTAGAGCAAGCTTCAGACAAGACTTTCTAGAGGGTGCGTTTCCTTTCTCTCCAACTCCTCATGGGTTTTAATGGGAGTGTTTTTTTTCCACTCTGTCCTAGTAATTCCCTATTTTTAGACCATTAGTATTATGCCCATGGTAGTCTGCTCTGGATTATGCTTGGCACTGCCCAGCTCAAGTGACCTACTGAGCCAGTAGCAGAATGGCCCACTTTGAAGCCTGTGCATGAAGCTGCTAGTAGTATGGCACATGTCCTGCAGATCTTCTCATGGGTGCCTGATGCCCTAAGATGCAGCCTCAGGTGTACAGTGGCTCACTGTATCAACCAGATGGAGGGCTTGCATCTGCAGAGTTGCCCACAGTAGCCTTTGGTCTGGAAGGTGGTCTGCCTAAGCTGCAAAATCAGTGAGAGGTGAGGAATCTGTRTTTTGAGTCTCCAGAAGGCAAGAAGCATCTGGCTCCAGCCTTGGGGCTCTCGGCTGTCCTTAGCCTCCTGGCTCAGCACGGAGGGTGACGCTGTCATTGCGCATGCTAGTAATTAGAGCCAGTGTGGCATTCAGACTGTATCTTCATCTCTGTAATTAGCCTATCTCTCGTACGCTGGAGTTTCCACCAAGCCCTGCTCTTCCTCGGTAGCCGCTCGGGCAGCGCGGGTGTTAACTGCGCTATTTGAGATCATGCCGAATGAGAGAACAGGCTGTCTGTGCGGCTCCTCTTTCCATTTATAGCTGTGTTTAGGCGATCCAGCGCGCGGACCCTTGTGCTCTGACGCCTGGTGCCAAGCACGAGACAAATGCTTCATTGATATGGACATACCGGGAGGGCAGTTTGCTCCCAATGGAGCTGCGGCAGCCGGCTCGGGACGGAGCTGAGCTGCTGGAGGATGGCACAAGCTCGGGCCTTTGCTGCGGAGAGCAGCTGAGCCTTCGGGGCGCGAGGGCTGATCATCTGTGGGGGAAGAGGCCAGCAGCGAGAAACGTGCAGCRCGTGGCTTGTTCTGTCTCATCGAGCTCCCCTATCTTATCTTCTGGCCCCAGTTGCCGTCTGCTTGAGGCTCTGGTTTAGGTTTAAAGAAATGCAGATAAAATTTTGGCTTCTATTAGCGCTGGGCAGGRGGGTCATTTAAAAGTCTTTTGCGTGTTCTTTGGATGTGGCCTGTGCACTGTCTGTTCAGGCAGAATTGCAGTTTCTTGGAGACCCCAAGGCTGGTGACGAGGAGGCGCCGCGGGAAGCTCCGTTCCTCACCTGGCTCGACCASCTTCTCCTCCTCTGACTTGTCACATCCAGCCTGGACTTGGAAATGCAGATTTTCCCTTTGAGTCGCCACGAGAAGAGATCGGCGCGTGTGCAGCCCCTCGCCTGCTCCGCCGAGGACAGCGGCCCGGCTCCCGGCGAAACCCCGCGCTGCTCTGCTGGTGCTGCCGGGCTCCCCAGGTACCCAGCTGCGTTCCTCCCGGCTCCCTTTCTCCTGGTACCTGCTGGTGTTGGGGAGCGTCGTCTGCGGTGGCCAGCTCCGAGCCGTGCACGTGCCGCGGGGAGCGGAGGTCGGCCCCTCCTCCGGGAGCTGGCTGCATCCCCCTGCCCGAGCTTGCAGGAACTTGATGTCTCTGACAAATTTGATTGCAATCAGCTGCTGAGATGCAGAGTTATTACGGGGATGACAGACAGAGCCATCACAAAGCCACGTTTTCTTAGGAGAGCAAAAATCTTGTGGCATCCTCCAGCGGTTGCACAACTAGGGTGCGAGATACGTTGTGGCTGGCACTCGGGCGGCGGCAGCCGCAGGGRTGTCCCCGCAGATCACCCGCCAGCGCAGCACGTGTCCCTGTGCTGGTGGCGCTCGCAGGAGCTGAGGATTTCTGGATTGGACCACGGTTTTGGCGATGGAGCTGTGCCAGGGGAGGTGCAGGGTGATGCATCGTGCGTTATCTCTCGCTGGCACAGCAAGAGAGAACATGCATTTTTACTCCCGAAAGCTCACATCATTTTTCCCGAGCGTCCTCGCCAAGTATGAGCAGGCTGCTCCCAGCTCTGCTTTCTGGCCAGAGAGGGAGATTTCTCTCCGGTGACGGAGGGGAACATCTCTGCAGCGCTTGCAGGCTTTTCCGACCGAAAATGGGTTAGTTCTGCGTGGGACCAGCTGCCTTCAGCATCCGTGCGGAGCCCCGGCTGATCCTTGCCCTGTCCTGCCACCACGGCGTATTTACCCTGCTTATCTTGCCACTGTGGAAAGGCAATTTCAGCAAGAGCAGTGTCACCCTGCCTTCAAAGGAAAAGCAGCGAGCGGCGCGTTCCCGCGGTGTTTGCGTGGCCTACATTTTTGCCTTGTAATACAAGGAGGGGCTGGACGGACGCATTACGCCCTCCTCCTTCCCCCCTCGGAGCTGGCAGGGCGGCGGGGCTGGAACATCTGATTGCTTTAAGCATCCCTCCSCTAATATGCAATTATAGGTCGTTTCATCTCGAAATCCCAGCTAAATCCGCATGGCCGCGGAGTGACTCACCTAACGACTGCTCCCCTAATGAAGCCTGGACGCATTCCTGAAAGACTGGACACGCTGTTAACGTGCCACTTACTAACCAGCCTTTCCAAACATCACCTGTGTAACGAGTTCAGCCAGTTCTTTCCCCCGCCCCTCCTCCCGTGCAGCACCGGCAGCCGCAGCAGTCCCGAAATGCCAGCCTGGACGTGGCAATTTGCTAAGTATGAGTGTGGCTGGAGCCATCCTCCTTCGGAGAGGGGTTTTCTCGCTGCCGCCGTGGCTCCGGAGGAATCGGCCTCTGCTCCAGGAAAGGGTAATTCCCCACCCGGGTGTGTTTTAGCCAGGGAGCTCCCGAGYGGTGCTGCCATCCTGGGAAGCTTAAAAAAAACCCTCCTAACTGCAAACGGTCGGGAAGCAGGAGGGACACCCGGACCCGTCGCCGTCTGCGGAGCCGCGGCGCGTCCGTCCTCGCCGCCGCCCCGGGGTCGCTCCTGCCGCCGGCGGCCTGGCGCTGCGCTCCCCGGACGAATGCAGCCTTTGAACCAGCAGTGCTAATTTGGGGTTGGATCCAGATATTCCGGCTCATGCGTGGCGGGTGCCGAGTGGCGTGAGCAAGCACGTCCTCGCGGCGGCCGTGCGTCACGGCTGACCCAACCCCAGGAGGGGCCGCGCGCCCTCCAGCTCCCCGAAACGTGCAGGGCGTTGCAGGCGTTACTGAAGGTCAGGCCTAATAGCAATAATTGGCCGCTCGTTAGTTGATTGCTGATTTGTTTCATTGCAGCCCGGCTGCAGCGTAATGTCCAGCCTCACAGGTGACGGGGCAGGGACCCGGGTTCCAGCGGAGGAAAATCTCGGTTTCGGATCCACGAGCAGCTCTTCCCTCGCTCCCTGGGGAGAATCAAAGAAACGCTCGCGGATTTCCCGGAGGACCAAGGCAGCCTGAGCCGGGCCGCGAGTCTGGGCTTGAACCCGAGCTCGCCCGTGCTGCTCTCCGGGCGGCGGGGTGCTCACGCTGGGTGCTGATATGCCGCGTGTAACCCCTGCGACCGCTCCCCTCTGGAGCCTGCTCCCGCCGGGTCCGGCGCTGGGGAGAAAAATAAAGCTGCGAGCGGAGTTTCTCCCCCGCTGCGTGCTGCGACCCGCCTTGCAATTCGTAGSCGATCCCGAGCAGAGGGGCTGCTCGCGACGGGAGGGCGCGCGTCCGGCCGCGGGGCCCTCGGCGGCGCTCGGAGGGGAGGCGGGAGCGGGGCCGGCTCCCGGCTCGCGCCGCGGAGGAGGYGCTGGGTTTGCGCGGGTGGCCGGGATGCAGCCTCAGCCCCCGGCGCTTGTCGCTTGCATAAACCTTCGAAAGCCGGGATTACCCGCGTTATCCTATAATTGAGGAAATCCACCCTCTCATTAGGCTCCGCGGCGGCTGCTGCCTCCTTCGCTGTCCTCCTTGCTTCCCGGCGCCTGCCGCCRCCTCCCGCAGCGCTCGCGGCCGCGCTGCCTCCTCTCCGGGGGTTAAGAGATGTTGCAATTTCTCCTGCCGCCCCAGTGCCGCTGCAGCAAGAGCGCCCGGGCCGGGGCCCGTCCGGCGTTCGGCCTTGGAGGGCGCCTGGCACGGGGCGTGCGGGGAGCGGGGGCGCRTGCGGGGGGCGCGTGCCCCCAGGACGAGGCGCGTGCACGTGCAAGCCGCRTGCAGGGGGTTCGCTGGCATCTGTCCTGCGCTGCAATTTCCGGACCAAGCTGCTTTCTGGGAAATACGTTGGAGCAACGTCGGCCGGTCGCGAGCGGGAATCAGGAGGAAACTGGAGCGCTCCCGGGCCCCTCGGTGCCGGGCTCGGCGGATGCAGCGCGGGGAAGCTGAGCGGAGCGAGGGCCGGGCCAGAGCGCCGCAGCCGAGGAGCAGCGAGCGTCTCGCTGCCGCTCCGACCCGGAGCAGCGCCTGACCCTGGATGCACTCGGCCAGGCTGCCGGGAGCGGGTCCAGCCCGATAAGCCGCGGGTGGCTGGGCCGGGCCGGCGCTCGCCCGCTGATCCCCGCAGGGAGCGAGGCGGGAGACCGGAGACCTTCGCGGTGGCTTTCTCCGGCGCGGTGGGACGCTCGCCGGGGTCTCCCCCGGCACGACCACAAATGCACCCGCCGCTCGTCTCCCGCGTGCCGCGGAGCGCGAGCTCCTGCGCAGGCGTGTGCATAAAACCTCGCAGAGCCGCGGGCAGGGATTAAGCGCTCCGTTTAGATGGCGGCAGCGATGTGAGCTGCAACACTGATCGGGGGGGGGGCCGCCCCGGCGGGGGCTCCGGGCCGCGCTGCAGCCCCCGCTGCCCGCAGCGTCGGGGCCGGCCCCGCTCGCCGGTCGCTGCCCGGTCTCGGGGCTCGGAAAGGCCTCGTGCCAGCCGAGCGCAGAGTTTCGGCCGGAAAGCTTGCCTCCGCAGCCCGCGCAGCGCCCGGGAGCGCACACGGCGCACAGGCTCCTGCGGGCCAAGGAGACCGGTTTGGGTGGATTTGGTCTGTTCTGAATGTCTTTTGGATGGTCGCATCCGGGCTGGGCACGTTGCTGCTSTGTGGGACGTTTGAATTTGAGGGAAAGCCCCTAGCAGAGGGGCTTCGTTTCAACACGATCCTGAGATATTTTGCTGGAAGGACTTAGAGGAAAGGCAAGGCAGGGAGCACGGGGGGACTGAGCTGCGCCGGGGCTCGCGGCGAGGCCAAACCCGGCGGTTCCCCTAACCGCCCGCGCTGCCGAAGAGCCGCCTCGGGCTTGCGGGCTGCTCGGACGCCCCGTTGAAGCACGGAGGCYGCAGCCAGCCCAGCGCCGGGGAGGCCGGACGCCCGCGGCAGCGCGGCGAGACGGGGCGGCCGGGCTCGGGCGGCAGCGGCCGAGCGGTCCGGCCGCCGGCGCCGGCGGCTTGCGCGCGCCGAGCAGCCTCCGCCGAGGTTGTTTGCTTTCTCTGGGGCTGTTTGAATTTCTCCTCGGCCACCGTGCCGGCCCTGGCCTGAGCAGAGCTAGGCAGCAGGTAATAAATTCACCTTGCCGTGCCCTGTTCTTCAAGTATTTCCAGATTGCAGCAACCTTTGTGTCCTGGCTGCTTTCTCCCAGCGCGGGCTCCGTGCGCAGGAYGGGAGATTTCAGCAATTTAGTGTTATTTATGTACATAACTCTGGGGTTATCAGAAGAGTGTAGGAGAGGGGAGATAGTAACATTAAAATAGCTTGAGTTTATAATGCAATTATAAGGTTAAATTGACAGGTTTCTAAAGAGCATAAGCCACAAAGTGTGCAAATATTGTACTCTCGACTGCGCTCGCAACGGGCCAACCTTGCAGCAGCGCAAAGCCAAGTGACCTGTTTACGTTTTTAATTGGCTTTATCGCTAATCAAATGGCCACRTTACTGCCTGGTTTGATAGGCCAGGGTGGCAGGAGGACAATAACGTGATTTCTTTCCTGGTCCGGCAGGATGCCCCAGGCAAGTCCGACGTGCAGCGACTCTGGCAGAGCTTTGCGGAGATTTCTCAGCAAGGTTTCAGCCTTGAAAACGCAGGTTTATCCAGGCTGAAATTTTCGCAGCAAGGGGGATTTTGACTAGCTTGCGGGGCTGAAATTGGGACAGACGTTTGGGGGTCTGTCCCAACAGACACGCTTGCAGTGAGCCTAAATTTAAGACATTTCTCGACTTGGAGCTGACGACCGTGCCGGGATCCACCTGCAACTCCTGGGCTTCAAACTTTTATAACGCGATGGGAGCACGTGGGCTCCGAGCGGCTTCGCCCCTGTCCCGAGCTGGAAGGGATTTTGCAGGGACCCGACCCAGCGCCCGCGGGAGCCAGCGTGGATTTTTCCATGCGCGGCGCCGGGCTGCAGATCAAACCGCGGGCGACCCGCGGGCCTGCCAAAGGCACAACGGTCCGCTGGGGTTTGTTTGATGTCCCTCGGGCCGGGAATGGACGTTCCCGGCCTCGCTTTGTTCCCGTGTTGACTCTCGCCGGCCGCGGCGCCCGGGGTTTCTGCTCCGCGCGCGCACGTTCCCGGGAGCCGGAGGGCAGCCGGGTAAAAGCGATTGCGTCTCGGGAGCTTTCCGCGTCTTGGGGGCTATGCGGGCTCGGCGCCCGCACGGAGGGTGAGGTGCCCGCGGGTGGCCTTCGGCCTCGGCCGGGCACCGCGGCCAGCTGAGGGGCTGCRGCTCCCGCTGCCTCCGGATCCCCTGACCCAAAACCGCGTGAAACCGCCTGACTGCGCAGTCGGAGCCCTCGCTGCCGGGCAGCGTGGGGAAGGGGAGGGCGCTCGGGGGCCGGAGCCGACCCACGGACCAGCTGCCGTCCCCGGGGACAGGGGACGCGGGGACGGTGGCACGACCGGCTGCGTGGTCCCGGGAAGGCGTTTTTCTTCCATCTGGGGTTTTTCCTCCCTTGCTTCCTTCCTCTCTTCGGCCATGCTGCCCGGCACACTCGGCTCAGCGGGTCGAGCCTCAGCTTGCAGCTGCCGCAGCTTGTGCTCCRCRRCCTGGCTTTTGGTTTCAATTCTCCRTCYGTCTGTCCCCCCGCCAGCACCGGGGCGAATCGAAAGGGGAACAGCCGCGGCAAGCCGGGCGGCGCCGAGCTGAGCCGCGGCGCGGGCGCTTGGCCGGGCAGCAGAGCCCCGGCCGCGGGAGCCGCTGCCCTCGGCGGGGGGGGGAGGGGGGAACCGCAGCCACCTGCACCTCGCTCAGCCCCTTTCCTGGCAAAGCCGGGCCGGGATTTCGCGGCGGGACCGGCAGCCTCGTGCCCGGACCTCGGCCTCGGCCCGCCACAGCCTCGGTGAGCGGGGAGCTGGGAGAGGCGACGGCTGCTGTTYGAGCCGCTGTTTAACGCCTCGGAAGGGAATTTATCAGCGCGGCGGCGTTTTTCCATTGGGGCGATAGCAGGGAGCGGCGTGCCCGCGCGCCGGGGCCGGGGGGACGCGGGGTCCCTCGGGGGGAGGCTGTTTGCTTTACCTATCGGCGGGTAAAGGGCAGAGCTGGGGCAGAGAGATACGCACGGATCCCCGCGGCTCCCGTCGCCTCAGCCCTGCTGGCGTCCGTGAAACTTTCCATGGAAAGCTGTGGCCCGCGGCGATAGCCCTTCGGCACCGGGACACGCGGCGGTGGTGGCAGCACCCTGGCTGCCTCGTCCTCATCCTCGTCCTCGTCCTCATCCTCCCGGGCTGCCACCGTGGTGCCCCGAGCATGGAGACGAAGCCGCTGCCGGGCACCTCCTCCCGCGGCTCCAAACGCTCCTTTTCCTCCGGGCTCCAGCACCTTGTCCTCACCCATCGCACGGGACCCCGGTGCCCTCCCGTGTCCCCCCCTTCCTGGCCCCGGGAGGGGTGGCAAGGCTCTCGGGGGGGGGGGGGGGGGGCGCCTGGGGAAGCGTGGGAAGATTTCACGTGCGATTCCCGCGCACCCTGCGGCGGCCAGGGCGGCGCTTCTCCCTCCGCGCGCGGGTCCGGCCCCGCACGCGCCCCCCCCCCTTCCTCCTGGTGTGAGTTCAAGCATCATACAAAGTCCACCGGTGACTCACCATGTGTTTAAACCATTTGGCAGCAAAGAAGCTCATTTTATGGCCTGGGCGGTTGTACCCGCCTTGAGCCCGGGCCTGGGAATTTAAGATAAAAAGCTCAGCGTTGTGTTTCCCTTCTCCTTGGGATGGCAAAAAGCACAGATGCGGTTTGCTTGGTGCAAGCGCTCGGGAAGACCCGCAGCCCCCCAGCCCTCGCCTCCCAGCTCTGCTAGAGCCGGCGCGCGTGGCCTTGGGCCTCCCTTTCCCTGCTTTTGCCTCGGAGAAAACACCCCGGTGTGTGCGAGCCACCCGGTCGCGCTTTGGCCACCGCAGGGATTTGCGTGTTGATCCACCGAGCTGCTGTCCCACGGGGCCGAGAACGGTCCCTTACGGGGTCCGCGGCTGGCAGCACGGGGGACGCGGGTGTCCCCCCACCTCGGCGGTCCCCAGCCCCGAGTGCATTCCCCCCCCCCCCGTGCATATTTTTCTTGGCAGGACCAGCGGTCCCGGGCAGGAATGTTTCCCTGCTGCCGAGTGAAAGTGGAGGCTGGAATTGCTGGAATAGCGACAGGCTGAGTAACAGCTCTAACTTTATTCTCCGAAACAAAAGCCAGTGTCCCAGACGCCGAGGGCTGTTCCAGCTCCCGGCGGCCGGCAGCACGGAGGCCAGGGCCGGGGAGCGCTGCGAGAGCACGACAAGTGGCGGGTGGCGGTGGGGCTGCCCCAAATTTTTCCTCCAAAACCATCCAAGCATGCCCTGCTCCGACCGGGAAGCTCTTCTGGAGCTCCTTGTCCTCCAGCCTGGAGCAAGGCGAGCCGAAAAGCGAGTTTTGAAAAGCAAAGGAGAGCAGGGCTGGCTGGGGGCCCCGGGGTGCCCCAGCCCCGGTGGGCACGAGCCGGCCCCTCGCCTGAGGGGGTTAACGAGGACCGGTGATGCCGAGCGTTGTTTTCCCTAAATCGGCCTGGGATCATGCACCGGAGCGGGATCCTTCTGGGCGCCAGGCGCTCGCAGCCTCCCTGCCAGGGACAGCCTTGGCCGCGGGGCTCGGGGCAAGGCAGCGCTTTCCAAAGCAAATATTTGAGCAGAGCAGCAGCACGTGGGAAAGAGCAGGGGCGGTGGGTGCCCCGGCCCGGCCGGGCAGCGGTGGCAGCGGCTTGGGGCGCGTTCCCGGGGAAGCCGGGCTCGGCCGGGGCGGCTGCGCCCTGCCCGGGACACTGGTGCACCCTGCTCACGGTCACTGGGTAGCAATTTGCTTCTCCTCTTCTTTGCTCATGTTTCCTGCTCCCTGGTACTGCTCTCCCCGAGGGTAACGAGTTTGCAGCCTGTGCGTGTGCCATAAGGACGAACGAGGGCACAGACAGGCTGGGGGAGGTCAGGATCCTGCGAAAAACAATCAAAAATAAACCCTAAGGAAGGTGCAGGAAAGGGCGAGGGGGATGTCACTGCTCCCGCCGGAGCTGGCGCGGAGCCTGGGACACGCGGCCCCGGGCTGGGGAGCCGGGTACGGCGCGCTCCCCATCCGCCCTGTTTTTCTTGGAAGCGACGGTGGACCAGGGCAGGGAGCCTGCGCAAGGGCTGATTCACCGGTACCAGCCCGGACGCGCCGGGGCGAGCGGCGCCCGCGGGAGGCTGAGCCAGGTGCCCGGCACCCATGCGGGACGTCCCACGGGCGCTGCAGCGCCGGAGCAGGGTCGGCCTCTGCCTTCAGCACCTTCGCCGCGCTCCAGCGGAGAGGGATGTCATCCAGCTCGGCTGCCAGGGTGCGAGCGGTGCTGGGACCGAGGCGCGTGGGGAAGGGGCTGTGCAAGCTGTGGCAACGAGCAGCCACCCCCAAATGTCCCCAGCACCTGCCTTGGGTGCAAAACCCCGCGTCCCCGAGCCCTGGYGCTCGCTGCTGCACGCTCCTCCGGCGCGGTGGAGCCTGCCTCGAGGGTCAGAGCTAAGCGGGTGTCAGGAAAACGGGAAGGCCCGAGGTTAGGCCGGGTTAACGGCCCCGCTGCTCCCAGCGAGTCGCCGAAGCCGGGTGCGAGCGCTTCCCCCTCCTCCTCCTCCTCCTCCTCC
>NW_028186305.1:105816-107772 GCF_003343005.1 Rhea americana
GCTCGGCCCGCGCGGGGCTTCCCGGGGCTGCTCCTCCGGCCCGGGGCCGCCGCGGCCCCTCTCGCCCGGTTCTCCTCGCCATAAGAGGAGCGGAGAGGAGCCGGCGCTTGGCTCCCCTCCACGGATTCCTTTCCGGCCCGTCACCGACCGATATAGCCGCCGGCGTCCGCGCCGCCGCGCGAAGCCTTCGGGCGGCTTTTTGCCGCGTCTCGGAGGGCGGCAGGGGCCGGAGGCTGTAAGGAGCCGAGGMCGGGGAGCGGGGGGCTGGCAGCCCGCCGCCTGCGATGGCCGGTGCTCCCGGGAATTAATCTCTTTAAAACCTTTAACGAACCGTGATCAGGTTACAGATCTCCCGGCATGCCGGATCGCGGAGGATTAGCAGGGACGGCTAACGAGACGTGCCGGGGGCGGGGGTGCCTCCCTCTGGCCCTGCTTCGGGGAGGGGGATTTGCAGAAATATGTGTGTCGAGGGGGGGGGGGTGTCTGCTCCCAGCTCTGCAGGTCCCGGCGTGCGCGAGAAGGGCCAGGACCAAGGTTAAGCTGCTTGAACGCGCTTTGCCCTTTGCAGCAGGTTGTCGTCTAGGTTTCAGGGTGGTTTCGGGGCTCAGCCCTCCCTCCATCAGCCGGCCCGGACCCGGGAAAGCGGCGTTTGCAGGTGCACCGGGATGGACACGGGAGCCTCGGCACCCGCTCCGGGCACGTCCCGGGACGAGCCACCGGATAGCACCAAGGAGCACGTCACGGGAAGCGCCCGCGGGCTCCGGGAAGGAGCAGCCCGGTTGTGCGGGGTCGGATCGGGGCAGCCGGGCTGAAAATAGAGCGGCGGCGGGCGGCTGCTCCCCGTCGAGAGGCTCGGGGTGCTCAAGCCAAGTCCGGCTCCGAGGGGAGAGACGGGATATCTGAACCCTGGAAAATCACTGCTTGGACTCACGCCGCCGCTGCYATCTGGCCGTCTCCGGACCGGCCGCCTGGGAGGAGAGAGGCCACGAGGACGGCGGTCCCAAGCCCGCAGCTCGCACAGTCTCCTTCCAAAAAATGGTTTTAATATTTAAACACTCTTTAATTGCTTAAAACCATGTGGGGCTGCTGCAGTCGAAATCAGCCGGGCCGAGAGCAGGGAGGGCTCCGGCTCTGCGTGCCGGGGGCTATCCCACGGCATCCCGGTGTGGGCGCCAGGAGCGGGACCACCAAGAATTAGATACATTAACTTTCGGGGCAAAACAAAACGATTGCTGGGGTTTAACCAGCTCAGTGACTTAAAGAGCTTAGCGGGGAAGGGAGAACTGGACCAAGACGAGCTTAGCACAGTAACGCGGGCCGGGGGAASGAGCCGGGCAGCCGCGAGCGGCGGAAATAGGCTGCCGAGACCTGGAAAGCGGCCAGGGCCGAGGGCCCCACGGGGTCTGGCCCCGCGCGGGGAGAGGCGGCGGAGGAAGGACCCTCGCCCGAGTGCCCCCGGGGACAACCGCTGCCGGGGGGGGGGAGCGGGCGCGCGGCTGCATCCGGCAAATTCGCCTGGGTGCTTAGGGGTGCTGAACCCCGCCCAAACCATTGGCTGGATCCGGGCCGTGCCCGCGCGTTCGGAGAGTGCAATTTTGAACAGTTTGCCGGGAGAACGGCCCGGCTTCCCCCCAAAGCCCAGCGGCTCCCGGGCACGGGGCGACCCCCCCTCCCCACCGGGGCCGACCGCTCTGGCCGTGGGAAAGCAGAAAGGCCCCAAAGCGGGTGCCTGGCCTCCAGCTTACCCCGGAGAGGGGGTCTGGGGCGGGGAGAGGGGACATGCAGGCTGGGCTCAGGCGCTTGCAGGGGTCGGGCAGGCACCACAGGGCAATTCCCACCCTCTAATCAGGGCTGGGACAGAGTCAGCTCCGGGCCGTGGTGGCCCAGGAGGAAAGRGTTAACGGCAGCTGGAGGGGAAAAGTCCTTTAAGTGCCAGCGCAGCCCCCCGCAGCGGGC
>NW_028186305.1:107952-111751 GCF_003343005.1 Rhea americana
GTCGCGCCGCGGCCCGTCTCCTCCCGGGGCCTCGCCGGCGGCGGCGGCGGCGCGGGGGGCCGTTCGCCGCCGGGGACTCGCCCGTCGYGTCCCTGCCCTGCTCGGGCTTCCCCCAGCTGGCTCCGCTGGCACGAGCCCCGCAGAAGTTAATAGCAAAAAGGAGAAAATCCTGGATTAGGTATTAACATGCCACAGGTTTTTCTTTTCCTTCCTCCCCCCCCCCACCTCAGAAAGGGGGGAAAATAATCTCATAAAGCCAGCGAGCGTTGGCGCTATTTACGTAACATTATTAGTGGCTGTTGGCAAAGGGGCAGAAATGCAAACGCAGGTTACGTAAAGCCCCGCGCGCCCTCGGCCGGRGAGGCTCCCGCCTTGCGCTTTCCTTTTGGCCTGGCGTTGCCGTGGGCTCCCCCTCCCAAATCCCAGGTGGATCCGGGCTGCTTCCAGAAACCGGCATGCGCCCCGGGCCGGCGCTGCCGCAGGGCTCCTCGCTGCCCCTCCGGAGAGCAAACGCGGACGCGCGGGCGCAAGCGCAGCCCGGAGCCGCCGCGGGAGCCGCGTCTGCACCCCCGTGGCACCGTTGCAGGCAGGCTGGACTCTCCCACTGTCCCCCAGCCCCCAGGACCACGTTTTTATTTATTTTCCCCAAAACAGTAATTGCTCCCAGCATCAGCCTGGGGATGCTGCTGTTATTTGGCTGCTCTTAAAACCGGATTGTGGATGCAACCATGGTCGACCTCCCTTCTGTCACCCCGGGTATTTTAAGAGCATCTTCTCTAGGCAACTCTGCCTGCAAAACGGAAAGGACGTCCTGCTGCCCTGGGTGGGAACGGTGGGGGCCCGGGGAGGACCACAACTTGCCACCTCCCATCCTCTGCAATCCCCGCTGCCCGAGCGCGGCAGCTCCCCGGAGCAGGAGGGCGTCATCGCCGGAGCGGGAAGTGTGCTTGCTTGCAGGGACTAAGCCCTCAGGACACCTGGACTCTCCTTGCTCCTCCRCCCACCCTCGCCAACTGCATCGGCCTCCTCTTCGGTTAGAGAAATGGGAAAAAAGCGTGTGGCTTCCATCTGGGAATTGCAATGAACATGATGTTCAGTCTCCCAGCAAAAAGCTACTGCAGAAACGCAAACTGTGACGAGATGGCAACTGTACCGAGACCAAAGCGGAGGGGGGACGAGTCGCTGATCAAAGGATTTTGAATGATTTTGGTCTTGCTGGTTTAATGGATTTTTTTAAGGTCTTTCCCTGCAATTCCTTTAAACAGGTTCTGCTATAATCAGGTCAAAAGCTGATTTGCAAATAATCACCAGGGAGGGGGAAAAAAAATGAAGGCTTTAAGCCTAAGCTGTGCATTTCCTATTAATTGAAAGCCTGGGAGAGAGATAATGTGTCCCCAACTCCTGGCTGAAACCTGTAAGCTGCTATTAGCATCGTACTCTCCACCCGGCTCCAGGAGGACGCCGCCTGCTCGGGATTAGGGCTGTGCACGCACAGCAAAGCCTGGGGTGCGAAGGGTTTGGTAAAAGCCTGGGGGTGAGGGCTGAGCAAAACGGAGCCGGGGGAACGGCAGCTCTCCTACCGCTTGCTCAGCCAGGAGGTGGTACATCCCCTGGTGTGTAAGAGCAGGGATATAGGATGTGGGATGCAGGGAAAGCACGAGAAAAGGTGACTGCAAGGAGGGGGAGTCTTTTTCCCTTCGGCTTTACGCTACGAGATTCGCACCTGAATGACGGATGCGCTGCCCAGAAAGCGGCATTTAACTCCCCCTCGCCTGAGAGCATCTGTGAGCTCAGAGCAGGATGGCATTAAAACCAGGGAACGCGCGCACGGAAATCATCGCCTAAAAGCGGCGATTAACGGGGAAAAGATAAACTCCCACCCAGCACTGTCTCCTGCCTGGAAGTCACCCTGAAGCTGAGCTGATAGCTYGGCCCCTCCTGGCTCTGCTGCCCTTCCATGTCCCTGCTGACCTTACAGGACAGAAGGACAGACTCGTGTGTGTATATATGTATACACACACACACACACACGCATATATATCTAAATGCAAATGCATGGTGCCCATCAGAGACCCCAGCAGCGCAGGCGCCCAAAATGGGAATTTCTGATGCAGGGAAGTTCATACCACATTCTCCAAGCCCCCAGCATGAATGGAGCAAGGAAGAGGTGAGTTATCGGAGAAATCCACTCCAGCATTAATTACGTGTCATTACTGAGGCTTAGTTGCTAATCCCTGTTCTAATCACCCTCTCCACYGTATTTCAGCCAACACCTAAAGATGCTGTATAGAATGAATAAAATATGTCAAAGTTTACTGATGCTGGTGCCCGCTGCCAGCATCTCCCGCCGCAGAGGATGGGCAGCGCCGCGTGGGCACGCGAGTCCGGCTGCAGCACCAGCCGGCACGGCCGCGAGAAGCAAGGATTACATAACAGACCTGCTGTCTCTCATATTAAGGTAGCTTCTGCACATTCATGAGTCAGTAAAATCCCCCAAGTCTTCAAGTTTAAAAAARAAAAAAAAAAAAAAAAGAGGGTGGGTGACGATCTTCCAGCACGACGGAGGAATTCATGCAGCGTCAAGGACAAGCCACCGCGAAAGCTTGGTGCAGTGAAGCGAGATGTGTCCGAGCCCCCCCGTTTCCGCGGCTCGTTTGCAGGGTCGATTAATGCTTTTCGCCCGGGCATTGCAGACGTTGCAGCTCTGCGTGTCCTGCGAAAGCTGGCGGAGGGTTTTGCCAGCACAGCCGCCGCGGCATGGAAGCGATGCTCGCCGTCGGGCCGGCTCGGGGTACCAGCCCTCCCTCGCGAGGCCATTTCGGGGCCGGTGGTGCAGGTTGGTCCCGGTGGCAGGGGGACAGCGGGGCCGYGGCCTCCCGCCCAGAGGGGGATGCTGAGTCCTCAGCCTACCTCCGCCTCGCCGTGCCTCCGGAGCCCTTGGTGCCGCTGCCGCAAGGCCGTGGTTTGCTGCGCGGTTACGTTCAGAGGTACCGGGGTGCCTGGCCGGACTCGCTTCGGAGCGGAAACATCAGCACGGAGCAGCTTTGAGTGTCATCAACCCGATCTTAAAAATCCCTCGGCCCTGGGCCAAGCCCCCTGGGAGGCAAACGTGGCGAGAGCTGGTCGTCTTCAGCTCTCCGTCCCCGCGAGGTTGCACAGTCCACAGCTGAAAAACACCGTCCGGGGACGGCAGCCCATGGCCCCCCAGCTCCCCCTGCGTGGCAGGGGCTTAAGCTCCTGCCCCCGAGCCCCGAYGTGAGGTGTGGGTTCCACCAGCATCCTGTGGGGCTGGGGTCCCTGGGGGGCAAGGGGGCTCAGGCAGGGCGGAAGGGCTGCTCTCAACCCACCTGCCTTTGAGAGGTGACCTTGGAGTGGGGTGCTGAGAGCAGATCCCCTGTACTGCCCCCAAACCCTGCAGGGTCCCCCTCAGATCCCCTAGCAGGGGACCCCAGACCCCATAGGGTCCCTCAAGAAACCCCATCCAAGGGCACCCCAGACCCTTGGTCCCCCCCAAGCCCAAAGGTCCCCTCAGAGCTCTCCAAGGACCTGGGACCCTGCAAGGTCTCTGAGAGGGACCCCAGACCCYGAGTCCTTCAGGAACCTTCCCCAGRACACTGCAGACTCTGCTGCAGACCCTGCTGCATCCCCTGGGGTCCTCCAACCCCAAAGGGTCCTCTAGACCCTGCAGGCTCCCTCAGCGCACCCCCACCCCTCCAGGACCCCAGAGCCTGCAGGGTTCCCAGGGACCCCCCAACCCTGCAAGGTCTCACAGCCCCCCTCCAAACCCTGGACACCACAG
>NW_028186305.1:113141-117755 GCF_003343005.1 Rhea americana
GCCCCAGCCCCGGGCCCGGACTCCAGCCCCGGACCCCAGCCCCGGACCCGGACCCGGACCGGCACGTCCCCTCCCCGGCCCCGGGCACGGCAGGGCCCTGAGGGGGCCGGTGGCACCGGCACGGCACGATCCGGCAGCGGGCGCAGCACGGCTTTGTCCCGGTGGGGATGGTAACAGCGGATACGGCACGACCTGGCACCGGGCGCGGCACGGCTCGGCCCCGACGGGGGCGGTGGCACCGGCACTGCACGATCCGGGCACGGCCCCGGCACCGGGCACGGCCCCGGCACCGGGCACAGCGCCGGCGGGGGTGACCCCCGCACCGAGCACGGCACGGCTCGGCCCCGCCGGGAGCGGCCCCAGCACCGGGCAGGGCTCGGCACGGCCCCACCGGGGACGGCCCCGGTGGGGGGTGGTACTGGCCCGGGAATGGCGCCGGTCTGACCCGGCCCGGCTCGGCCTGGCTCGCCCATAGCAGCCCCGAGGCTCTAGAAAGCTTCTGCCCTGTTGGGGTGTCTCTGGGTGACTGCAGTGGGGAGGGTCCCTGGGAAGCGCTGCGCTGGGAAGGTTAGTGGGATGTGCTGGGGAGGGTCACTGGGAAAGGCTGGTCTAGGAATAGTTCCTGGGGAGGGCTACTGGGAAAGACCGCAGTGGGAAAGGTTACTGGAGAAGGTGAATGGGAAAGGTTGGATCAGGGAGGGTCCCTGGGAAAGGCTGGACTGGGAAGGGTTAATGGGATGTGCTGCGGGGGTCACTGGGGAGGGTTACTGGAGAAGGTAAGGGGAAAGGCTGGGTGAGGGGGGTTACTGGAAGGGGTTACTGGGAAAAGTGAGGCGCAGGATATTTACTGGGGAAGGCTGCACTGGGAAAAGGGACAGATTATTGGGAAGGGTTACTGGGAAAGGCTGGATTTGTGTCTTGAAGCCCCTTGGAGAAGCAGCTAAAGAAGCTTCTGGTGCTTGTTCGGGGATGTTGGTGCCCGCGTGGGGGAGAGGACACAGCGCTAGGACAGCACGTCCTTGGTGGCGGACGCTCCTGCCGTCAGAGCGGCGGTGCTGCCAGCGTCCTCGTTACGTAAAGCGTCATTAACAGAGCTGAGAGCGGGCCGAGCTGCGAGGAGACGGCAGAGCCCGTCGCGAGGGGAGGGGGCTTGGGGCGAGCCGCGGCGCCGCCGCCCGCTCCTGGGGTCCGCTCCTCCGGCGCGCCCCGCTGTACGGGCGCGCAGAGCCTGCTCGTGTTTYGCATCCAAGCAGCAGGGAGGACAGCAAGGGCGGCCGCCCCCACCCCGCATGATCCGGTCGCTCCTTCGCTTGTCCCACCTTAGGGAAAAGAAGCAGCTGGTGCTGCTTTTGCTTTGTGTTTTGATCGCTTTTCTTAAGGTGAAGAGCAAGAAATCCCTTTGCTGCTGGTTGTGCTCAGGTGGGCGTCCCGAGCTGCGCCTGGCCTGGTTTTTGCTAGGATCTTTTAATAATTCAGGCTTCGAGAACCGCTTGTCGCAGGCTGGCTGCCGGAGCTGGAGCGCGGCGCTGCGGGTTTCTAGGATGTTGCTCATCTCTCGCTTCCTAGCTCAAATCACTGCTTCAGGGAGCGAGAAAGCAAAGGGAAATAGGGAGCAGCTCTCATTGCCCAGGGACCGTGCTGGAGGTGAAGGGAAGGGGGGAGCCCCCACGGATGTGGTATTTGTCCAGGACCATGTGGGGATCCCAGGACCTTGCAAGAGGAAAGGGAGGTTGGCAGCGTGCAGCGAAATGCTCCCCGGAGAGGGGATCCCTCCATCAGCGCAGGGAGTTTCCTTTTCCCCTTTGGCAGCGGATGGGCAGGCGGCACCGGCCGGTGAGCCCAGCGGTTGCATCCAAATCCAGCATGGAAACGATCCCGTTACCCTTTTTCCCTCTCCTGCCACACCAGTTGATAAGGGACAATGCTCTAATAGCAAAAACTAGGGCTGCTTTTGCTGCTGTTCAATGCTTTTCCCACTTGGTACCTCTTTTCGTTTTCTTCCTGCGGGATGCCTCACGCCTCGCCGCGCTGGGAGAGGGAGGCACCCGAYGCGACCCCGTTTAGGGGCTCACGGATCGCAGCGCCTCCTGCGCCCACTCGCCCGGGGCTCCGGGCAGCTCTACGAGCAGCTCGTGGTGGCACAGCGGGCCGAGACGGGGGGGGTCACGGACCGTGCATTGCCCGTGGGCTGCGCAAGAGCGAGGCACAAATAATAGAGAAATGCAAGAAATAGCCCCTGCCCCTCYACCTCCTGATGGGAAAAGTTACTCCCCAAGTCCTGGAAGCCCTCCCACACTGCTACAGGAGCTCTCCTTGGGCTGACGAGCTATTAATAATTTAGCAGAGGAGTCTGAATTTAGCAGCGCTCAGAATAAACCTCTTTGATGCAAAAGCCAGTTTGAGAGCTTTGCTCCGCGCGCGACCGCGGCAGCTCGCGGGCGGCAAAGACCCGGAGCCGAGGCACCGCCGTGAATCCCGCGGCGGCACCCCGCGGCGCTCGGGGCCGCCGCCAGCCCTCGCAGCGTTGCCTTTTCCAAGCAGGGGAGTTGCTTAGCTGCTTTGTTTCGAGTAAATCGGCCTTTAGAGATTAGGTGCTTCGTGGGAATGCGCTTAATCTGCTCCRGCTGCCTGTGCTTCAGCGATAACCCGGCCCGTTCGCTCCGCTCCCACGCATCCCGCTTGCTTCGCTTCCTCTCGCGCTGTCCTGCCCCTCCAGAAAAGTGAAGCTCTGATTTATTAATTGAATAATGTTGTTGCAGTCTCACTCCTGATTGCCGGAGTTTGGCTCGCTGACAGCAAGGGGTTCGGGCCGCAGGAGCCTGCAGCGTCGCTCCCGTGGTCCGTCCCGTGAGTCGGGCGGATGAAGCCTCAGCCGGGGCACCTGTCCAGGGAGCACCGGGTCCGCACAACCGATTCTCCCGTCTCCTAACAAGGGGCCATCGGCACGGAGCAAAGTTGTTTGCTCCGAGTCCAGGGCCGTCTTTCCAAGCCTGGGACTTCCCCAGGGAGCCGGGGTAGACGGCAGGAGCCGAGGTGTCCCAGAGTGAGGTAATTTGGAAAAAACTGAGATTCGTTGTGGTCCGCAGCAAGGACGTTGCGTGGTGCAGGGTGAGTGTGGGTGATGAGGACCAAAGGGTCCAACGCAYGGGCAGTCCCGTCCCCCTCCGAACGGCGGCCAGCGCCTCGGCACGTGGCGGCAGCTCGGCTCCGAGGACCCGGGGGCCGGGGCCATGGGAGCAGCAGGAGCCGAGCGGAGCAGAGCCCGGAGCGAGGCGCCAGCCCAGGAGCTGAGCGGAGCAGCGGGGCTCGTGCCGGAGCGCTGGGAGATGTTTTGCAGCCGGGATCTGTCTCTGATTCACCTGGCAAAGAGGGAGCCAAGGCATTTCCAAGCAGCGCTTTGGCTCCTCAGCAAACAAAGCCGCAGCCGGGGAAAAGACACCGGCTGGAATTAAGTGCAATGTTCTTGTGCCAGAGGTTTAAATAAATAAACGTGGCCTTTGTGCTCTTTAGAGACAGAATGAGCTTCTTGGCGCTGACACGTCCTCTACATTGATTTCTTGCTCGCCCGCTTCCTCTCGCGAAGCAGCCGGCGCATCTCCGGGAACGGGACGAGACCRGGGGTCCAGACTCCTCTCTGCAGCGGAAGAAGCTGCAGCTCCCTGGGCACATTTCTCATGCTCCCCGCGGGACTCCAAGGGATGCACGCTCGCTCCCGCCTTCACACATGCGCTGATTTAAATCCGTTCTCCGGCGGTGCGGTGTTTGCCCGGCTCCAGAGGAGCGGCTGGGCAGGAGGGCTGGGATGGGGAGCGGGGTGCGCACGGGACAGCGTGCCTCGKCTGCAATCCCGGCACGCTGCAATGCTCCCCTCCCCCCGAGAAGGCGCCGCAAGTCCTTGGCCAAAACCAGGGGAAGGAAAAACTGCATTTTCTGAGTAATTTCTGTGAGGACACGCATCGGAGAGCGAACGTCCCGGTGCCCTTGTGCAGCGGCTCCCAGCGGGGAYCTCAGTGCCGCGGGAAGGTGCCTTGTGCAGCCCTGCTTATTTTTTTGATGGTTTTGCCTGCAAGGGACGAGGGAATGCAGATGGGAAAGTCCTTGGGGGCAGGGATCTTGGGAGGCCAGAATTCTTGGGGATGGGGATCCTGGGGGAAGGGGATGCTTGGGAATGGGGATGCTTGGGAATGGGGATCCATAGGAGTACAGATCCTTGGAGTGAGGCTTTGGAGGAATGGGGATCCTGGGGGAAAGGATCTTTGGGGACAGAAATCCTCAGGGATGAGGATCTTTGGGGATGGGGAACCTCGGGGACAGAGAGACTCTCGGGGACACGGATCCTTAGGGATGGGGACCCTTTGGGACAAGAAGCCTGTGGGACGAGGATCCTTCGRGACGGGGATCCCGAGGGCGGGGGAGCCCGGGCGCCCCGGGGCAGCCCCGCTGGCGACAGGCATGGTGGGGGGGGAGGAGTTTCGCCTCCGGAGGTCTGCTGTCCCTCGCGGCGGCCCGTAGGCGCCGGGTCACGTGGGCCCACCTGGCTCAGGTGAGGGCGGGGCCGGACGCCGTTCACCTGGCTCGGCAGGTAACGCCGGGGCGGGGGGCGCCGCCGCCGGG
>NW_028186305.1:118430-124611 GCF_003343005.1 Rhea americana
CCGGGTGAGGCTGGGCTCCCCCCGACTCCCCTCCCACACACCCTGGGTGAGGCTGGGCTCCCTCTGCCCCCCCTCCTCTCCCCTTCTGAGTGAGCCTGGCCTTCCCCCCACTTAATAAGGGAGGGGGGAGGCTGGCTGGGCCTGGCCCCTGCTCTTTGGCTTTCTGGGCCCCAAGAGCTGTGGGGGGAGCGTTGGTGGTGAGTCCCGTGCCAGGGAAGCGCACGTCCCGCACAGCGGGATCAACACGGGCTGTTGCCTCTTTCCCGCTTGTACCAGCTTCGCCCTCTCTGAAAGCCAAGCCGTCGGCGGGGGTCTCGGGGCGTCGGGGGGCCCCGTGCAGGCAGCTCAGCAGATTGCAGCGCTCTGTTTGTCAGGAGGAACTGCCAGCTTTTGCTTCTCTGTGCTACGGTGGAGCCCCGGTTTTCAGCTAAAATGGGAGGTGGGGAGGGGTTGATACTAGGGCTGTGGAAGCATCTGGTGAGAGGCAGTTTCTTGGCTGGATTCTTTATATCCTAAACAGGCAGGAGAGAGGAAACGGGTGCACAGAGGCTTAATCTGTGCTGTTCAGGGCCAGGGCCCATGTTGCTGCCTGGGGTCAGCAAAGCAGTTAGGAGTCTGTGAGCCAGCGACTGCGGAGCAGATTTGGGCTCCTGGCAGCAGCAAAGCTGGCTAGAAAAGTGTAAAGGACATTGTTTTTTCTATATATTTTGGAGAAGTCATATCTATAAATGATGAGAAAGGCATAAATCTTGGGTCATGTATTTAGGTAGTCTGATCCCTTTTTAACTGAATGCTTTGACTTCCCTAGCTTCTAAAACAGTGCTGATATGGTTACTGGCAAGCCAGTGTAGCTTTGTTAAGATTTGCAACTTAATTTAGCTTTTCTAAAATCTTTCAAAGGAAATCCTGTCCTCTGAACAATGAAGATCTTAGATCCTGGGTAACTCCTAGAGGCGCAAACTCTATGTGAATCTCCACAACGCTATTCTGAAACAGATGCTGAAGTTCTTTAGAAGGATCTTCTTGATTCAGACAAAGTGCCTGTGTGAGAACAGAGAAAGCTCCCAACTATATTGTAAGTATTAAGTTTGGCCTGTGAATTTTAGTCCACGTTTCTGTGTGTAACTGTGTTAAGCAGCTGGCTCTGTGTTTTGGTCTAGTCTTTTGCTTGCGCCAAGACAAACCTGCCGAGTCCCTGAGCTGTTTTCTGTGCACTTGCTGAGAACTTCTYAGACTCGGGATCTGGTGGTCCGAGAAACGTGTGCTGCAATTCAAAGGGGGCGAGTGCAGCTTTTGAAGTTGGAGGTGTATGTGATGTCTGATGCAGCTGGAGCTTTCTGCAGTGTTGGGCAAGTTGTTTAATCTCTGTGCCTGCAAGTCTGTGTAGACCAGAGATAATATTCTCTCCTGTATCAAAGATGCTTTGAAATTTCAGGATAGTATTGCTATATAAATGACTGTTACTGTTCATAGGCAGTGCATATGCTGGATCTCTTGAAGAGACCTCAGTATTACAACAAGCATCCCAGGAAGGGGTTCTGTGCACAGATTGGCTCAAATGTGATTGGTTTTATTTTTGACTGCATTAAAAAATGATGAAGCTGAGGAAAAAACCTGCTGTTCTGATGTAAAAGGAATCAAAACTCTCCACTGATGCYGTTTTCAGAGAGCTCTGCCTGCTCAGCACTTAGAGGAATTGGAGCATCTGAGAGTTTTATATTTAACATGTTTAGGAATGTGCAAAGGAAACTCTTGGGACATGTGCTACTTCTGAATTTTATAAGCTAATGGAGCCGAAATGTTCCTGGAGAGCAGTGGTATGATATAACCGCCTGTGGAGCATTTTCAGTCTGTGTCTGCTTCTTTTTGAGGGCAAGACTTTAAGAAAAATGGCAGTGCTCTAGTGAGGTAGGACAGATTTATATATTCATGCTTGAGGTGCCCTATAGAAAGTATATACTAGAGCAGCAGGGACAGTCYAAAAATACTCTATTATGGCTGGGCTCTCAGTGCTTATTTTTTCTAAATAGTATTAGAAAAGGTCTCTCAGGTTGAAAGCAGTGTCAGCCAAGAAGCTTAGAAACTATGGACAGTTTAGGAGCCCATCATTGACTACCATGAAAGTAGCAGCAGTAAAAGTAGTCTGACAGCCTTGACCTGACTTCCCTAGCTATTGCCCAGTGCTAAGCTGCCTTCATAATAGGGAGATTAAATGTGCCAAACTCTGTTAGATCTGTGCAGCTACATGGTGATAGTAGTACCCTGTAAAAATAGCTTACTCCTGTGYCCAGGCCTGGGGTAATTGTGTTAGTATAGCAACAGTGAAAACAACAACTGAGTAGATAGTCTGGTAGTCTGTGTTAGGGCCTTGTRAAAGTTTTGCTTCCATGAGGGGTGATTCGAGATTGATTTGTCAACTAGATCCATCTTTTAATCCAGATGAAGATTTCATTCTTTAATGTAACACAGCCTTAGCATGACTGGCAGAATCTTCAGTGTTAGTAGCACCATCATTGCTAAATCCTCTAAATTTGAATAACATCATATAATCTGGAGTCTGAATTGGCAACTTGCATAATAATTGATTGTTTGTCATCTCCTCTTAGGCATGATGTGTTTTGAAATAGGTAAGTGTTGTTAGAGCCCAGCTTAATCCCAAAGAACGCAAGACATAGGGGAAGTTTTTAACAGATACTTTCCCTTTAGAGCCTGTGAGCCAGCTGGCTCCACCTATAGCTGTGTTGCTCATTTGTTGCCTTTGGAACAACGGCTCTGGAGCCTGACTCTTCTTCCAGCTGTGTTCATGTCTTAAAAGTGGCCCTTTTGAAATATCTCTTCTGATTCAAGCATCTTCCAAGAGGAAGCAGCAAAGCTATAGTAGTCAGAGAACTCTTAAATGCATGTAAATGCCCMTGTCTATGTGACAAATGAGAACAGCATGAGCGCTGATGAAAAATATTACTGTAAATAGTTGAAATGTTGAATTTGAGTTTGAGAATCACTGAATTTGAATGTTAGGACCTTCTCCCCCTCTGTTGATCAATAGCTTGCTAGGGTTTGGCTGGCAACAAATGCTTTGTTTGACTTGAGACTTTGTTCTTCAGGTGCCTGAGCAGTGAGCCATGCTGGGCCGGAAAACAGGACTCCCCCAAAACCTAAACAGCCATCACCGGATGAACCAGTCCTACCAGGAGGCTGTGCCCCTGCGGAGCAGACCATCCAAGGAAAGTGATGTCAGTCTGGAGGTGTTCAGTGGCTCTACACCTGAAATCAAACAGAGCCGCAGCAGAGCCCAGCAAATGCGGGACAGGAAAGGTCGCAAAGCTGACCTCAAAGACTCTAAGGGGAGAGAAGCAGAAACAATTACCTTTATCTCTGGTACAGCAGAGGCTCCCCAAACCCAGAGCTTATGCTGTTCCTCTCTGTCTCAGGCCTGGAACACATACAAAGCTGTTTTCTGTTGTATAGTGACCTGTGGGGGCTGCTTTCAGGACTGCAGTGTCTGTATCACATATCCAGGGCCTGCTGAGACCTCCACRGATGACGGAAAGAATGGAGATTATAATGGGCGACTGCCAAACAGCCCCGCCAACATATCTCCCACTGAGAAGAATGGGAACCAGATCAAAAAGACCAGCATGGGTAGCAGTTTCAGTTACCCAGATGTGAAACTAAAGGGCATTCCTGTCTATCAGAACAGGAGCCCCAGTCACCATCTAGATTCAGATTCATGCTGCAAAGAGCTGCTGCCAGATAAGCCCTTAAGGAACAGCATAGAAAAGCCACCACTCCCCAGCAGCCACCGGAGTTCAGAGGAGTATTACTCATTCCATGAGTCTGACCTGGACATCAGTGAGCTGAACGGTTCCATGTCCAGCAGGGAGATTGACGTCCTGATCTTCAAGAAACTCACGGAGCTCTTTAGTGTCCACCAGATCGATGAGCTAGCCAAATGCACGTCAGACACTGTCTTCCTGGAGAAGACCAACAAGATCTCAGACCTCATCAATAGCATAACTCAGGACTACAACCTGGATGAGCAGGATGCTGAATGCAGACTTGTCCGAGGCATCATACGCATCAGCACCCGGAAAAGCAGAGTCCGGCCCCATATTTCTATCCCAGCCAGCCAGAGCCACGAGGAGAAGTCCAGCAGAGGAAACCCACCAGACAGTGGTAATGAAACCATGCTGGAGTCCATGGTCATCAGCCAAGACGGTATGTGCAGGTTCCTTGGTGTTACAGCTTCAATATGATAGGTATCAAAGCCATAGAGATGTGGGTGCTTGTAGTTGGYCATGGAGTGGGGTTGAAAACTGATCTCTATCTTCAGGCTGAGCTTGCTTTTCTGCGATGTATGAATGGGAATGGCTTGCTTATTACTGGAGACCTCTGYTTCTCACCAGTCATTGCATTGTGGCTTTCTTGATGCTATCTTTTACTGTCACTGAAGCTTGCACTGAATAACACAAGGGCTTATTCTGCTGCTTCTGTGATAGTTTGGGCTTTTCTCCTTACCTCTAAGCTAGGTAGAGACCATGAGTCAGGCTTAACTGGTATGACCAGACAAGCTGGCTAGTGTCAGAGGATGTCCAGTTACTATGTTGGCTCTCTTCCCCATGCTTTACCAATGCTCATTGCTAATGCCACTCTTAGATTATCATGACAGAGCCCTTTCAGAGCTGAGATTCTCCTATTCACTGGGGTAAAGAGAAGCCAGTGTGTATCTGAGCAGAGAGGAGTGAAGAGCTGTTTCCACAGCATGAGCGATGCCTGGAGTAGCCTGAATCTACTTGACCTCCAGAATAGCTTGCAAGAGAGTCTGTATTAGAAGGATCTTGAAAAGCTCACTGTGGGGGCAAGGAAATATCCAGCAATAACAAAGGAAGCTGGTTGGCTCTTGTCCTTCCCAGTTTAGCACTAAGGTTGCTGTTCCTTCTTTGTATTTAAGGGCTGTAAAGCTCAGATTACCAAAACAATGGTGGAAGCAATCTGAAGAATACCGCACTACCTCTCCTGTTACCCAAGGGTGGTGCCTTCTGAGGGAGAGCCCTATACATCTCCTGACAGGCACCTTTACTCTTGAGTCATAGCTGCCCATCCTTTATTGTATGAGGCCTTCCTGCTTTTCTTTCCAGACTTGGCTGTGCAGATATCGGAGGAAACACCAGCAGATGTGATAGCCAGGAATATGAGGCGGCATAGCAGTGCAGGTAACGTACCTGTCTGTGGGTCTTAGCTGCAGAGGCATTGCTGAAGGAGGGCATCTAGCAAGAAAGAGGGGAATGCCCAAGCTTCCCTTATTGGAAGCTCAGTTTTCCTCATCTGCAAAGGCTGAGCTAGCCTCTGGCTCTTGGGTTACTGTAAGGTGCATAGCTCTACTGAGCTTCAGGAATGAAGGGGGCCCAGGAGGTTGGGGTCTGCACACGTGGGTTTATCCTTGGGAAAGACAGTGAAACTGAGGTACRGAGTGCCCTGTCTGAGCACAGTGCTTGGCCTGAGAGCTTTCAGTCTCCAGATACCTCCATTCCCTCAAACTTTGTCAGGGTTATGTTGGGGATACCACCAGCTTGGTCCCAGCTGGATTGTTCTGGGAATTAAGGGAAACATACAAACGGGAAGCAGGAGAAGAGACTGAATGACAGTCCCCTGARCGCTGATCTTCACTGCGTGTCACGCTCCACTCCAAAGAGCTGCCCAGGGCTAAAAGACAAGTTTTCTCCTGCATAATAACAGATCTTTCCAGGAAGATGGCTACAATACAGGCAGGGTTGTTCCCTACCTGTGGGCTTTGTGTGGCTTTCTCCTCCCTCATAATACACAAAGGCCTTTGTGGCAGCTACTTGCCTAACATCCAGGCACCTGGCTGCTATAGTTCACACTGTCTGATGTCACCTTCTCTTCTCTCTTTCCTCTCCAAGGATCCCCAACGAGCAGAGGTTCCTCTTTCCAAGATACAGAGACTGACTCATCTGGGGCACCTCTACTTCAGGTGTATTGTTAAGGAGAAGGACCGAAGTAGCAGGCCAGCACTACAAGGCCTTGCAGCAATCCGATTTCTACTCTTTCAGTACAGAACGTGCTATACCACTATTTTTTTTCCAATCCGCTCTTATCTTTTGTTGAAGCCATTTCTTCTTCTTTTGTGTCTGTGTTGCATTGATTTTTTTTTTTTTTTTTC
>NW_028186305.1:124657-154538 GCF_003343005.1 Rhea americana
TTTTTTTTTTTTTTTTTTTTGGACAATATCGAACATCATGAAACTGAACTGTGGATCTAATGAGCTTGGAAGGTGGACTGTGTGCCCTAGGAGGGGAAGACAAACAAGGAAGTACTAGATTTTATTTCCATACTTGGCATTTAGCATAGCGACCTCAGTGGCCCAGCTCTTTCCCTGCTTTGAGAATCTGCTGTACAGTTCTTGCTTTTTGGCATTGCATAAGTTAACTTGGGGAGTGAATAATCATRTAGTGTCTCTGTTTGTCACAACTCTGAGGTGAAAGCCAAGGTATTAGCAGCACCCTGCTCTCTGGGCACCCAGATCTCTACTTAAAATTGCTGGCTTTGYGGTCCAAGAAATGTAAGTCTTCTGTCCGTGGTGTTTACAGTAGCTGGGTATGCTGTCTTCCTGCTCACCTTTAGTGGTGTCATCTCTTACCACCTTGGAAGAAGAAGGTTCAGTTAATGCAGTTCATTTAATCTTTGGCCTCTTGGCGTGTCTCCCACGATAGTCAATCAGTGCCAGTTCCAAGGGGGACAAAGTGCCTGGATTACTACCCAGCTCTCGTCTCCCAGTTACCAAACAGACTGTGGAGATCAGCTTTGCGGTCACTGCCAATCTGATGTGAACTACCAGAATGAGGTATTAGAATATTGCAAGTGTTGATCTGTGACTTGCATGCCAGTCAGCTCTTTCTCACTCATCTACCAGGCCCTCTGTGTTTACGCCTTGTGCTTGATTTCACACTGACTGCTGGGGAGAGCCTTGAACTTGGGTTGTGGCAGGTGAGTGGAATAAGCAGTTCATTTTTATTATTTTGTAATTATGAACTGGGCTGTTAGACCACTCTGCTAGAAACTTCCTGAAAAGGTGTTTGCTTGGAAAGCAAAGCCTCCCTGTGAAAGCGTCTGAGAGGAACGGCTTGCTCTTGCCTTTCCCCTGTGGGAACTCAGTGCCTTCTCCTTCCCTTTGCTCTCCTCTAACAGCCAGTAACAAGCACAAGATGTGGTATTGCTACCCTGAAGGCACGAAGCCAGACGACCTTGAGGGCTGCAGCAGGAGGAAGCTGTGCTTTACTGGTGTTGCTACTTGCTTGTTTATCAGAAAGTAAACATGTGAAGCCATGGAACTTGTTTGTACATTCAAGTGCCCTYGTACTTGAACAGAAAATGGGTAGCTGAATTTACCAGCGATGGAATAAACGCACCCAGTGTTTTGGGGGAGAGGGAAGCCAAAATAGGTCCTGTGCTTTGGTGCGGACTCTGTTTTTGTGCCTTAGTGGAACTGAAATGTACCTTAATGGAATTGAAATGTGTCTTTAGTTCATAGCCTGTGTTTACTCTCCAAAAGGTTGCGTAGGAGGGAAAGGATTTAATTCCTCACGTAAGCAGTCAAGCTTATTTAACTGACCAAAGCACTTTGAACCCTACAGTTTTGTTAGGTTCTGGTTTTACAAACTGCTCACATTTCAGAGCCTGCTTTTATAAGTCATGGACATCATCAAGACCACACCTTGAGACAGTGACCAAGGGAGATACTGAAAATGAAGGGAGGCTGTGGCTTTGATTTGGGTTCCTCCTCTCCCTGCTTTGTGTTTAAAGCTGTTGATCTGTAGAAAAGCCCTGCTTATGCAAGGAACAGACCCAAAGCGAGGACAGCCTGGGATTCCCAGCTTGGCTGTATTTGGTGACCTCCTGGATGCTGCATTTACTGATGGTCCCATTTGACTTCCTGCTTCTGAATGTATYTGTAAATCYGTATTTGGACAGGTAATTTAAACCTGTGCACTGAGGCATCAGCATGGGTCACACTGACACACAGCTATGCGGTCTGTGCAGTGGAGCTTTCGAGACAAGGGGAGAGGAGGGACTTTGCAGGGAGCTGCCAATAGCCATTACAGATGAAACAGCACCTTTTTTTTTTTTTTTTTTTTCTCTCTCTCTCTTTTCTTTTCTTTTTCTTTTTTTTTCTTTTTTTTTTTTGGTGGGAGGGATCCACCAGCCTATAAATTCTGTGGGACAGCAGTGACCAAGCCTTGGTCACCTTGCATTTGCCAGCACTGAAGGCAGCAGCCCACATTGCAAGCGAGATCAACACCAGCCACTCTTTACTTTAAGGCAGCACTGGGACTTTAAAGTGGAAAATCACTTTGGTGAGGGAGTCAGCTCTGCATCTGTTGCCTCTTTAANTTTTTTTTTTTATATATATATATATATAAAGCAAAAGATGTGCTCCTTACCTGTGCTGTGTGTCTTTACATTCTTGCCTGGAACAGATCTGTGAGCGCATCCCTCTGCTGAGGGAGTCTGGGCCAGGAGGGGAGGGTGTGCAGAGGAGACTGATCTTTGCCCTTCCAGTAGCAGACAGCAGTGCATGGATGAAAATCTTTCTGTCCATTTGGCAAAGTTCCCTGTTTGGGGCACGGAGAAGCTGGCTGCAAATCAAGGAGCCTCTGGGAAGCTGCCTGTTTGCATGCAGGGAAGCGTGGATCGTCGCTGAGGGGTGATGCTGGAACTGAGGGCTAGAAGAACAAAACCTGGGGGGAAAGACTTTGGGATTAGTTCCCTGTGGCGTATACACGTCTTGCTAGAAAGTGCAACTCAACAAACGTGTTCCTTGTAATCAGCCTGGAGCAGCCGCTGCCCTTAACAGAGGGGCTGGATCTGCTTGGCGGGGATGAGGAAGGAGGTTGGCTTAGTCTCGTGCTTGCCTGACCCTTTGACTTGAAGGACCAGTTTTGCACTTTCTAATTCAGATAAAAAAGCCTCAGCAGATAATCTGCAAAGCTCCGTTCCCTGCAGCCGACCATCCCTTGCCCTCCCCGGATGGAGAAAGGCAGGGAGGCAGTTTCAGCTCACATTTGCCCCAGCAAGGGCATGGGTGCGATCAGAGCGACCAGCGCCCCTGCAAGAGATCGGGCCGCACAGTGTGTAGTGGTGGCTCTGAACCCCCCTTTTTCCTTTCTAAAGCGAGGCCTGTGAGCGAGCGCGAGTCTCGCGTGGTCTCTGCAGACGGGCAGAAGTCTGGCTCTTCCCCTGCGCGKTCCTCTGCCCGTTCTGCCCCGGTTTGCTGAACGAAGGCTGCAGTTCGGCTGGCCGCCCCGTCAGCGGGGGACGCGTTTCTGGGGAGGAACTGAACCCCCTGAGCAGGTAAGCAAGCGCTGCCCGCTCTCGGCTGGGAAGGGGCTGCCGGACAAGATATTTGGTGCCTAGGACTGGTCTGCTGGTAAAATCAGCCGTCTCCRCTGTCCCCACGTGCTCCTAAGCTGCCCTGCTAGTTCCTCCTGTGAGTAACTAGCTAGTAACTCCTGTGAGGCACTTTTCTGYCTGCCCAGTTGCTATCTAAATTTGATCAGTGCTCTTCCTGGAAGAGATTGCTCTTCCCTCACTGCTAATTCAAACAGTGAATGGCCCAGAGTGGCTGTTAATAATATACATTATCATTTCTACTTCCCTCGGGCCCATTTAATACTCGGGAGAAGGCTGTTTCTGAAGGCTTGGATCCGATKACCGTTCGGTGGGGCTCTGCCTGCCGGGCAACTGCGCGCGCACAGCACGAGAGCTCGTTCCCTGCCCCAGAGTGCTGTTTTCGCACTGTCTGGCTTGTTTAAAACTACCTCTGCTCGATATGTAGGTTATACTGCTGTAAGATCATTGCAATTTCTCTGAACATCTGAAAACTTTGCATTTAAAACTGTGCTCTTGCAGTCGCTCCCTCTGCTTTCCGTTTTGCATTGAGTAACTTCGTTCTTGCTTTTAAGGGTTAGTTTGCTGCATCTATCATGGTTTTTCTCACTCACACCTACATGGGGGATGAATCCACAGGGTTTTCTTTTTTTTTTTTGTCTGCTGAAAGTCACGTTTGCTGTCAGTCAAGCTGTCTCGGCTGTTAACTGTGGTGGTTTTTGCTCTGAGCGTTCGTGTTGCAGAGMGACTTGGTTGCCAAGGCAGAGACCTCGACAAACGCGCGAGCGCGGCGCCGGGCAGCGCCAGCGGCTCGCTCTGTTTCCCTGGAGACCTCGGCTTTTACTGGGCTTGGTTTTGCCAGAAGGGTCTCCAGCGTCGCAGCGCGCACGTGTCCTCGCCGTGCTGTAGAAGCGGCGCTTTTCAGTACGGCGATGCCAGATCAGGTGCCTTTAGCAGGATCCAGCACGCTGTACGGTCCGATTCGCTTGACTGTTACTGGTTTCTTGTTTTGCGGTTTGGAAAGATCAGTAACTCTGATAGGAAAAGATGCATACCGTATGTTTTGAATGTTAAAGGAAGTCATCTGCCCTATCCAAACCTTGAACTACTGAATGATTTATTTCAGTGTGGCTTAGAAGTTAAAAAACACAGATGGATTTACCCTGAATTCTTTTACAGCCTGGTTCTTAGAAGCTCGCAGCAGTAGCAGAGCAGCTCTGGCTTCTCTTCAAAGTAGCAGTAATGTTAAACATAAAGTTCCTCTGTTTCCTTCTTTGGGGTTTTGTTGTTTCATTGCTTTTCTGAAAGTAATCCTGCAGCCTAGCCCATTTCCCAAATGATCTGAGCTGCAAAATTCATTAATAAACGTTGAGCCAACAGCTGATGTTAGATGATCCGGAGAAGATATGAAGTGTGTGGAAAGCCTTCTGCAGACCCTCTGCATGCCTCTGGAGCTTTGTTTTTGAAAGATATGAGATGGGGAAGTTGAGTTTTCTTAGGAAAGTTGCAAGCGCCCCTTTCAAGGGCCACCTCCGCCAGGCCCCGCGGCGCTGCAGGGACCGCAGCAGCACTTGGGGAACCTGGAGCCTCTCCCTCGGCTTTAACCCTCCTGTTGCTGCCCCAGGCTGCGGGGGAAGTGACACTCACTGTCTTCCCCTTCCCCAGCCCGGCTGCTTGGAGCAGTACAGAGTTGCCTTGCTCAGGGGTGATCTCTGAAGGCAGCACCCTCGGCTCCCYCGCACCCACCGTGCTTCAGGTGAGACCTGATGCGCCCCGGCGGCGTGGAAGACCTGTGGCGTGTGCTGGCAGCCTCTGCTCCGGAGGGTGGCAGCACTGGAACAGCTTCTCCGGGGAATTTGAAACAGCTGTAGAAAGGCAAAGGGACCTTCATCTCGTACCACCCTAGTTCAGAGCCCTCCCCTGACTGTCAGGGCCTGAGCAGGAGGACGTTTGCTAGGAATTAAGACACAGAAGCTTTTGTAAGACTTGGCTTCCAATGTCCCTCATGGTATCCAGAGTTCCCCTGSCTTGATCACAGAGAAGGCCACAGTCTGTGGTCATGCTGAGTTAGGGTWTTTGCAATTTTTTAGTCACTTTTAGCATAGCTGTGACTAGCTACATGTGTGCCCCTCRCATAGTTTTTTCCAGGAGAAAAGCTGCCTTTTGGAAGCAAAAGGGTTGGTTTGTTTCAGCTCAGACCAGAAGAAGTCAATGACAGCTGGGTAGTTTGCAGAGGACAAGGCCAGCAGGAGAAACACCTTCTGTTCCGCTGGCTGGAAGGGTTGAAGTCCAGAGGTAGTGCTCAGGTCAACTGCAGTTCACAAACACAGCCCAGGACAGTCACCTGGCTTGCAGTTGAGAGCTGAAATCATGGCCCAGTTCTCCCAGGAGGATTTGTGGGGGTTTTCTGTTTGTTTGTAGTTTTTTTTCCTCTTTACTTGATTGAAAGATTCCTTCTCCCTTGCAAAAATCTCCCTTAGCTTCCCCTAGGGTTCCTGCCACTATCTTTTCTCTCTCTTCTCTTAGCCTGCTCTRCTGCTGCTACCCCACGTGCAGTCCAAGCCCCATCACCCACAGCCCTCTGCAAGTGAAGCCAACAAGAAGGAAGACTCATGCTAGCCTGAACTGGAGAAYTTGGGAATTTCAAAGTTACACAGTTACACCAACTGCTGCCGTATGCTCACACRCACCAAGATCCTGCAGGGCAGAGGGCAAGAATAGCTGCAGAGATTTCAGCTCGGGAGTTGCCTCACCAGAACGTGGGGCAGCTCTGCGTTTCCACCAGGCAGCATCACTCTGAATTCAGATTCAAGCAGCTAATCCCATGGCTGCTGCTCTTGTGAGTGGCCTTGGCTGGGGCCTGTGTCACCAGATCCAGGCAGCKGCTGATCTGCCTTTAGATTTGGCCTGAGCTTTCGCTTGATCAGGCTGGACTCAGGGTTCCATTACACAGAGGTGAGGTGGTAATGGGGAAGTAACAAAGCCACAGTTGGGGCTTTGGGTGGTGCTGTAAACTGTGCAGGTTTATGACCAGTCCCTKTTTGCTGCCCTGGTGCCTGTCTGTGCTTGCCCCTTAGGAGAGGCTGGAGGCCAGATGCAGATCCCACTGCAGGTGCAGAGCCCAACCCCRTCTCTCCTGCTGCTCCAACTCCAGGGAGCACTGGAGCTGTGTGCCACGGCCTCCCCTCACCAGCGTGCCGCTGAGCAGGAGGCTTTTCCCATCCCCGGAACAGCCTGGGCACCCCACTCCCGCTCAGGTACCCGGTGGTTAGGAGCAGGCTCTATACTCACTCCAGGCCTAAGTGGAGAAGCAGCCAGCACAGAATCTGGCTTTTTTATGTAACATGAGACCCTCTGTTGTTTTATCAGTGCCAAAGCACAGAAGGGGAAACATGCGCCTCTAAGATCAGCAGGCGAGAGGAACCAGAGCAGAGCTCTGCTCAGACCCGTGCTGCACCCCACCCGCAGGCAGGGAACCGCAAGCACAGCAGCCCAAAGGCAGCTGCCCAGCCCTGGGGTCATGCCTGCCCACAAGGTCACTGCTCAACTGGGTGGCTGCTGCTTTTTTGACCCAGAGGGCCTGTAAAACTGGCAGACTAAATAGTGTCCTACTACTCAAAAATAAAAACAAACAAGCAAGGTGCATTGCCAGGATGGACTTTGCCCAAGCAGGTTTTTCAGCTGTTTGTGCCCACCACCACCCCAGTGCTGACTGAACTATCTTGGGGACAGAGGTGAGAACCAACCACGGCAACAGGATTTGGGGTTAGCCTGTGAAGGACTGATGGGAGCTCAGGCTTTCAGGACCCACTGGATACAGAATCTTTTCCTTATTAGCTCATCATAAAGCAGACCCAGGGCAAGGGTGGCTTCCTCACTGTAGTCACATGTGGCTACATGCAGAGCCTGGAGCAACAGGCCTTGGTCATCACAAAGTGTGAGAGCTGGTTCTGGAATTAGTCAGTACTTCTGAGCAAGAGAGACCCAGCTCTAGCTGCCCCTCCTTAGCTGGGGAGCATTCGATCATAGCACGGAGCCCAAGAGGTCTACCAGCAACTGCAGAGCGCAGTCCCAGCCCTTGCCAGGCAGGCTCGCTACACACTGTCATTCACAGGCACAACCCCCTTCCAGGTCACATCCAAGCCTGCATAGGCCACTTGGATCTCTTCTGCAGGAGAAATCACACGCTTTACCTGGAAAGATGCCATTTTTTTTCTTTTATGTTGCACTGCAGTTTTAACAAAGATACGAACATGCAGAGTAATGCCASTCATCGGCAGGAGCTCTGAGAATGCAGCAATGCCTGTCAGTAGTCAGCAGAGACTCTTGGAAAAGAGGCAGGAGACGCACTCCAGCAAGAACAGCATCCCTCAAAGACACTCCCCCCCCTGCCATGCCCTGTCCTTGACCACAGGCTCTCCAGTCTTCCCTTTCCATAGGGCAGGAAGTCAACCTTTCCAGCCATGATGGGGTGGATCCTGCCCACAGCCCTGCAGAGCTTAATCTGTTCCACTTTCCAAAAGTACAGCAGCAAAGGAAAGCACCTGAGTGCAGCTCAGCTGCTAAACCCTCTCTTTAGATACCGCTGAACTCATTACAAGCGAGAAGAGGGGAAGCASTTTTACGTTTCCCCCTTCAGTTCCTGGACAGTAGTATGATGCCCTCTGCTACATGGGACAGACTGCGAGGAAGAGCAGTGTCTTTCTCTATAGCAATAGCTGGTTCTTACTACCGTGTTTCCTTTCCAAGGCTCAAGGAGGCAGAAGCAGAGTGATGGGCTAAGTACCCCTTTACAAAATAAGCAGGCTCAGTTTTCACAGGAGAGCAGGAAAGCCAAAGGGGAAGGGAGTAAAATTCAAGAGTACCTTCTGCCGGAACCAAAATGGCTAAGAGTGGATTAACAGCTCTGAAGACCCAGGAAATTAAGCTAAGCAATATATTAAGAATATGTCCCMAAACCTCTCGAGTCTGGCTCTTGTAGACCTAACACTTTTTTTATATTATTTATTTATTTATTTTTGCTGCTGTAGTCCCTCCTTCTCTCCTAACTGCCATATGGAAAGTGTCACAGATGGCTCTGACTCATGCACTGCTGCAAGCCAATTCTGTGGCCCTGTGTTCTGCTCAGCACAGGACAACAGAGGACAACTCCACAAAGCTGCCTCCACAGCAAGCTCAGGTGGGGATGCTGGAAGTGTTTACTTGCCCAAGTTAAGGGATCCCTACATATCCTGCAATACGTATCCTGTCCCATTCAATGGGCTGACTGAAAGAAGGGGGAGAAGGGGAGGGCTCAGTTGAATTTAGCCTTTGAAAAGTCCATTTCTGGATGCTGTTCCATGAACCTGCAAAGAAAACAAAGACAGGAGCTTGAGTATGAGCCAGGAGTAGCCACGAAACAGCTCTCTTTAGAGACACAGTGTGGCAAGAGCTTGGTGCCCCCCCAAACCCCATTCAAGTCAGTTCCTACAGCCTTCTCACATTCTGCTTTCCAGATGTGAGGCTGCCTTCTCCCAGGGCAGATGGAGGTAATGCATCCTTAGTTCCTGTCCTACAAGCTGGGCTTTGCTTCCCTTCCCACCCTCCACAGCAGGGACTGTTTTCCTGAGCTCCTTGAAGAACAGACTCCGCATACTACAAATGCTTTTTCCTCATGTCRGTGGTATCAGCAGTCCTATCAGCCATCAAGGCCAGCAAGTGCAGGCACACGAATTATTAATTATCAGATACACACCCTTTAACTGCTACCTCTCGGACAGACACGTAGCACCTAYGACACTGATCGCGGGGCAGAGGGGAGATTATGACTTAAGCTTAAACATGTCACCTTAAACTTACAGCTTTGGAGACATTCCCCATATCTCCAGTGATAGCAAAAACTAATGAAGGAAGTGACCAGAGAAATCAGATTCCCTTATTTAGGATTAGGTACCACTTGATTTCAAATGAACTGCAATCCCAGCAGATATGCCTATTTGAACTCCAGTTGCCACATCAGAAAGTTCTGAGAACACCACACTGTGCCTGCAAGTGATGATTGGGGGTGAGTGACTTGTGCTTGAAAAAGCCCCTGCCTTCTTCCTCTGCCTTGCAGTTCACCAATACCTAACCACGTGGGGAATGCAAGAGTCCTTTCCTCCATGGTCTCCTCTCATGGTTTTCCCTGAAATGCCACCATGGCATTCTACTCTCCATTTCCATGGAAATATGCACTGCAAGAACAGTGCCCTTGTTTAGCAGTCAGGAGGGCTTTAGTGACAGAGATCAGGATTCAGCTGGGAGTTGCTGAGTCCACTCTGGCCTGGACAAAGTCTAAACTTTTTATCCATTTTCTACCAGGCAACATAGAAGCCAAACTTACAGTGTATTGAACAAGTGACCTTGCCAATGAGCTATCCTGTATGTGCACTTCCCGAGAGGCAAGGACTACCTCCCATTCTGCTAACTCAACAGAAAGACGCGGAGTAAGTGTGGTCATTGCTCTGAAACACCGTCTCGCCCTACCCTGAACTCAACCCTGTGTACTGATCAGAGCAGAGCTTCTGCTGGCGCTGGTAAATCAAGGAAAAGAGAAGACGGGAGCAGGAGACAAACCTGCTACATTAATCTTCCTTCCAACCCTGAGATAAGATGTAGGTTTGCACTTACTGGGGAAGCTGCCTGACCCAGAGTTACCCCACCCCTTCTCTCGTGACCTTGGGAGCTCTATGAGTAATTTCCCTGCCATTTATGCCAAACAGGGCAATAAAAACATAAAAGTGCTATTGGCTTGGAGACAGCTGTGTGATGGCAGGTGTGCAGGGAGGGGAGATTATCTGGGCTACTAAATAGAGGGAGATTAGAAGACAATCAAGACCATGTTAAAGTTCAGTCCAGATGGTACCTCCAGCCCCAAACATGCTTTCTGGACTTGAAATCAGCAGATTAAGAGAACATTGAAGGCAGGCTGTTCCCAGAAATTCCCATTATGCTTCCTAACCCCACTAGCTTTTATAGACAGTAGTAGTTGGCCAATAATTCAATGACTATATAACTGTAGACGTGAAGACAGGTAGGACTCAAGGCCAAAGCTGCTTCCTGTTCAGTTGCATTGTCACGTATCTGTGAGAAGGAAGAAGCACAAAGGCGTTTCAGAGATCAAGTACCCACAAAATAATTAGGTCTACGCACTTTTTCAAAATGTCTTGCTTCTTCTGTTCATCAGATGTGGGGAGGCCCATGGATTTCTGTCGCTGATCATACATCATTTTCTCCACCATACTGCGAGTCTCGCTATCCAGGTCTGACAACTGAAACCAAGGACTTCTATCAAAACTGGAATAACTTGGCTCAATCCAAACACATACTCTTCAAGCAGAGCATCTGAATACACTGAAGTTACACTACGCCATGCACAAAGGCTCCAGACATACACACACAACACTTATCTGTAGACTCAGCTGCATTCATCTGAAGCTTTGGGGGCATTTACATTATATGATAGATCATATTCAGCAGTATTCCCACTATTGTTTTTATGCYGGTAGAACAACAAACTAAAAGCAGAACATTGAGCTGGGTTGAGCACATCTAAGAGAAAGCTCTATTCAGTAAAACAGAKGGAATCCTTACTTTTGAGTTCTCTGGATTAATTTTCTTGGTGTTGATTTCTGGGTCTGTGGAGACTAGTTTGTTCCACCATTCCATCTTGTTGATCTAAAGGGACAAAGAGGTAAAAAATATTTTACTTTCTCTGGGCTTGCTCCAGGAATTGTTCCAGTCACAGTGAAAAGGTGTTGGAATCATATCTTGTTTGTCAGCTTTTTAACTCTCAGGACAAACTGAACATGGATATGTTCTTTCATTCCTAACCACTTTAGGTAGCCTGAGTTTCTATAACCAGCAGATCTGAGAACCTCTGTTTGGCATGGCATAAACAGGATTACAAACAATCACCTGGAAAAGCCTTTGAAGAACACTAGCAGAAATAAGGTCTGTTCCTGGATTTTGCCATTACTAACAGATATCAAAACATGGCATTATTTCAACAAGGAACAACTTTAAAATGACTGATTGCCTTCCAGTTTTTCCTGAACAAGCCATCAGGTATCCTAGATTACATGAAGGTAGGCTGAAAACACAGGCAAGCACACTGCAATACCCTGTTCCCAACAGCATCACTGACATTGTACCAAGGACTAGCACAGTTCTTCTATTTCAGCTTCCAAAGCTCATTGCTTTAAAGGCTTTTGTCAGATCCTTATTTCCATACAGAAGTGGCAGACAAGCCTGAATCCTCCCTGATTCATTGTTATACCTTTTCCAGGTGCACAGTGACTGTTTTGCCRTCCTCTATCAGCCAGGAGCTCTCCTCCACCTTCACTTCATTGAAAAGCTCTCCATCAATGACAGGCGAATGGCCCTTCAGACCAACTTTGAGGCGTCGTCTCTGGATGTCCACCATTACATCCTTCCCCTTCAACCGGAAGCTCACCTTGAAAGGGATGGCCAGCTGGACCAGAAAGACAGATCAGACTTAAGGAGCAAAGCAGTGAAGTAGCTCCTTACCCTCTTGGGCTGCTGTTCTAAGACTTACTGCCTCGGCTTCACCAGTGTGAGACACAGCATAAAATAACTTCTCTTTGAGTGATACATATGCAGGAGGTAAAAGGATATAAGCATAAATTTGGCAACAGGATGGCCAATGTTCCTCAAAGAGACAATAAAAAAGTAAACAAATTTTAATGTCTCATTTAAACATGACTAKCACTGAGGTAAAGTTAGCTAAAGCTTCTGGGAATTCCACTTAGTTGACAAGCTCTCTCCCAGCAACTGAAATGCTGCTGGTAACTACCTTTAATAACCTTATGTGGGCAACTGAAATACAGAGCTTGTTATGGAGTATCAGCTCCGCTGCTCATACTTCAYAGCTAGAATTCCTCAGATCCTGGATCTAAGGCAACACTTACATCCAGTTCTGAAAGGGTCTGTGTCCATCTGTAATTTGGAAGGTCAGCTCCATTGCCAGAATTGGGCTTAAGTTTTCCTTTATCCTTCTCATCTTCCTCCTCTTCATCTGTTTCCTAAACAGATGTAAAGAGACTTTTCAAAACCGCATACATCCTTCACTTGTAACAACAGTTTTAGGTTTTTATGAGATTCTCAAGTCAGCTGCATGTATTTGATATTCACAAACTTAGTCMAAAATGAAAAGATGTCTCTGCTAAAATACAATTACAAAAGAAAAGTGCTGAAGCCTTTGGAAATGAGGTGTTTTGACAAAGGCACAGCAAAGATGGCGAGATCATCTTCAGTGCATATTTTCAAAGACAGACAAACAGGACATCCCGTCATGTTCACGAGAGTTCTCACAGCTGTCCTGAAACATTTCTCTCAGCCTAAGATAAAGTCCCTAGATGAGCTTTACCTGCTTGCTGGACTCTGAAGACTCTCTTTCATCTTCCAAGGATTTCACTGAGACRCTGTTTATCTCTCCTTGTGCCTCTTTTTTCTGTTTAAAAAGAGAATGAACATGCTCAAATAGCTTTAGCACTCCATGTTACTAATCTGACACTAGGTGGCCTCAGCCTCTTCAGCTGAAACTACAGAAACAGGACACAGAACTACATCCAAGGCTGACAGAACCCAGGGTGTTACAGGAAAGCTCTACTACCAAGGAAGACTCCCTTGGTCCTCATACACCTTSATCACCATAGCAGAGGGTGTTGCTATGAGATGGCTTGCTGAGGGCAGAAGTGCAAAGTGACTTGTGGGAGAACTCATATGAAAATGCAATGGTTAAGCTACCAACTGCTCCAGTCTGCTGGCCTGGATGCTGCAGAAGAACATGTCTGAGCCATTTACACCACTCACTRCTACCCAAGCTGCACACAGGCCAGCTGAGGAGGCAGCCCAGACCCAGATGGCACATGCATCCACCAAATGCTGCTTTCACCTGATCGATTTCTAGCTGCAGCCTTTCTGCTTCCTCATCTGTAAGCTCCTTAATCCTTGGCTCGTTAGCTTCCTGCTTTGTTTCCTTAGCAAGTTTAGCAGCTCTCTCTGCCTTTTCACGACGTTCTGCCTCTTGGCGAGCCTTTTTTTCCTTCCGCTCCTTCTGAGCTAGCTTGTTGTGATGGTTGAARGTATCTGTGATCAACTGAAAAACAAGAACACATAACAAAGGGTTTTAAAAGATCATGCTCTCAAACCCAAATGAACTGTCAACTCCCTATTATCTACCGAGAAGCATGAGCACATTTGTTAGTCATACTATTTYGTGACCTTTTCCTTCATTTTCACCCTAGTCTTTTGACTGAAAAACTGGGGGGGTGGGCAAAAATATTTAAATGTAACCCTATCTAGTAGTTCTTCATACAGGGATCATATTTCTACGAACAACAACAAAAATAACGATTCTCTAATTGTTCTGTACTTTGTGCAATCCCAGCAGGAMCAGCAGTTGCCTAATCTAGCAGTTTGACAGACACCCAGCATGTCTAGGAAAGCTGGGGTCAAGGAAACACTGGACCCCAGTTTCTGAATCCACTTCTGATTTAAGGCGATGTATTTCTTAATCTCTCTCTCTCTTCAAAAAATGGCTTCAAAGCACTCTAAGCTTTCCAGAGGGAAGGCATCTAAGTTGGGTACACTACTGCAAGAGCATACTCTCCAGATGAAGTATAACAAACCTTTTCCACATCTCTGCTTTTCCCAGGCATGAGAGGGAGATTCTTCTCAAATTAATATTTAGATTACCAAGTAACATGAGAACAAGACCTTTACCCTAAAGAGATTATAACGGTCTTTAAAATGTTGCTACTGCTGCAACAGCAAATGGCAGGGAGAAGAAATAGTTAGGCATTGCTTTAACACTACTATCATGATTTACAGGGGAAACATTTGAAAAGCTCATTGTACTGTTTGGGAGCCAGTTCCTACATAGATCTTGATCCCAAAGATATCTCCAACTTCTCATCTTGTTGTGACTATAAAAAGCAAAATCTCCAGGTCTCTGATGCAAACGCTGTACTGCTCAGAGGGAAAGCTGCGTACACAGGCAGGAAGCCAGAGCAATTACCCTATGGTTGATAATGCCACAAGAACTGTGCAAAGCAGCACGTAGGAGATCCAAGTTCTGCTCCAGGGAAAATATAGATAGAATTTGAGARCTAATCAAAGTGGAGCAAATTTTCAGACAAAGGTTTCAGGCACTGGCTTATATGTATCCCAGGAACTTCAGTGAGGAATCAGCACTTTTCCAAAATAGTTCAGAGCAGCCAGACCACATGTATGTTTGAAACCAACCATCMATTATTTCTGCTTTGATTTTAAAAAGGAAAGCAAGATTTATTTACACAGCTTGAGTCCAGTGTCTCCTAGGATACAGAAATCAAGACATACATCTCCCACCCTCCGTTCCTAATTCAGGACAATCCACAGTGAGCAAAGCTATTGAAATTGCCTGAGTGTGTCAGTGTGCACACACTGCATTTCCCTCAACATGTTACATCACCCCATCATTCTACACCAGGAAGGCTTCTGACATGCCACCACATAAAAGATAATGTCTTTCCACCCTCTCCTCTTTGCATCTCTTTGATACCAAAAGACAAGCAGGACAGGGGAGAATAACTTCTTCATTTTCTGTTGTGGCTACTATAGTGTCAGAGGCAAGTTAAGAGACTCTGTATTCAGCACCTTTTCACAGGATGATAGAGCATTTTAACAGACACCACTCAAGGACACTAACCCTTTTCTTTTACAGATAGCACAATAAGACAGGGATTTGCAATGTTATTTGCAACAACAGTGGCCAGGACCCCCAACAGCATCTGTCAGTGCTAATCTCTGAAATTCTACTAAAACATAATGATGCTTAGGTGTTTATTCCCCAGGAGTATACAGTCCCCATTTGCTCGCTAGTCTAAGGAAAATAGCAGTAGGCTTCATCCCACTCTTACTCTGAAACCATCTGCCTTTCCATCCCTTCACTGCTTTAGTTTTTCCACTTTACAGACTAGACAAAGTATATTATACATAGCATTGGCAATCATCTTTGCTAACATTCAACATGGCAGAAGTTCCTGCTTTGCTGTCTAGAAAGTTCCAGCAATCCAGAAAGTTCTTACTGAAGGCATGTATTCCAGCATTTTCCTCAGTCCTAYACCACAATGCAAACTGACTACAGGATCCAAAGTATCAGACACCCCCCCCCCCAATTAATATCAGCTTTCTTGTAAGACCTGCTGTAGTCACCCACAGTCTGAAAGCCAGGAGGGCAGGTGAGTGGCATACAGTAAAGACTCAGCATCTAGACAACAGTATTACAAAGGAGTCAGTCAACATTCTGAAAGAAAGGGGAACTGCTGTTACTCTGCTAAGTACAAGCAAGAAAACTTCARAAAATCTGCCTAATTGATGTCGAAYACGCTAGTYCTTATTTCACTACAGTGAAAATAGTTAGTTTTACAACTCTTGAGTTGGGTCAAGAATACGCCCTACGTATCAGAGATACTCAGTTCTCTGAGGCCAGCAAGGCAGCCTCGACCCTCGGGCTTGCTCCCTGGCACGTTCAGTCCATACAAATACTGCAGCACAGAGACAAAGGGGCAGCCACCTGTGCAGGGATGTGGACTTTGTAATTTTTCTGAGATGAACAAACAAGGTAACCTGGGGTTATCAATACTGCGGTGTCTGTCACCGTTAAGTCAGACCGTCTGGCAGATTTGCTTTTCAAACAGGCCTTTGGCCAGAGTGTGGCAAAAACCTGCACCATTGGTATCATTTGAACAAGCAATCATGCCTCACTTCAGATAGGGGCAGCTTATTATTACCTTGTTTCAGGGGTGTATTTCATCAACATCACCAACTCTTAATCCCCAGGTGCACTGGAAGGAATGCTTAAGAGTTGTTCAGCAAGGGAAGTCTTAGCATGGCACAGACACATTTAGTATTTAAGTTAGAATATGCAAAAGCTTGAGGTTTTAGTATTTTTTGTTTTTTACCTTTTCTGCTACTCCATCTTCTCCACCAGTGAAGAAATCAGTTTTACGCCTCAGGAAGCTAAAGAATGTATTCACAAGCTGGTTGAGGAAGCACCAGGTGGTGGAGAGGGGAGGTAAAGAGAAAAGAAAAGAGCAGTGAGACCAGATCRCTCCCAACCACCTCCTGTCTCCTCAGCAGTCTTTATTCTTTTTCGTACTTCATGTGTATGTCTGTGTTAGGACATTAAAACCAAACTCGTGACTGTTTCCCAGCAAAACAACTAAGGGCTTTTGTGGAGATCTATCTTATGGATTCCCAATTTTCAGAAGAGGCATTTATGTTTTACACGAAGAAATGGCAAGCAATTCATTTACAAGTCATCTTCCCTCAGAGATGGATCAACTTTGAAATCCCAAGCTGTTATTTAAACCCATCTGATACTGGAACTTCAGGTATTTTTTTTAATATACATACGAATGTATACATATAAACACATATACCATAAATTCACTTCTTTGGTTACCTAAATCTTTAGAGCTTGCAAACTCACCTTCCCCAGCTCTGTGTATTGTTTGCTTTTACAAAAGCCTAACATGWTTGCTACCCATGAACTGCCTAGAAGCAATGGTCTGTACACTGCAAGACATGTGACAAGACAGAACTGCCTGTCAGGTATTGTTGATGAATTAATAGTTATGAACTGGCATGCCAGAATACACTTGCAAGAAATACATAGTCTTAGTGATATGGTTTGTCTTTCTTCTTTTCCAGGAATAATATCTCAGTATTTCAATCAGAAGCTTCACTGCAGTGTGAAGAACTGTCACTAACATCATTTCCCCAGACCACATGTTGGTGGGGGATGTTCCTCAGCACTAGAGTAATCTAGTTCTTCTGCGTGTCATCACCTGGACCCTCTGAGCAGTCTCCAGCAAGAGTCACACCAGAAAATGTGAGTGTAAAGAGTACTAGTAATATACTTACAATGAAGAAGGGAACTGTTTTCATGCTTAGGCATACTTCTGCCTATTTTACGACAGCAGCCGAGACACATCAGGTCTCATGGGGCAGTTCTCAGGCAGTCATGATGAAAAAAAATGTGACAGATCGACTTGATCCTCCCCATGCAGGGTCTAGTTTCGTTGCAATATAGAGAGGGGTCTGTMTTTCTGCCCGCGTCCAGAGTCTTCAGCGAGATCATAGTGTTAACGAGTGCGAATGACCCACTCGTGCTCTGCGCCTCCGGAGCCGTTACGGCCCTCCCCGGACGGGGCGCCGGAGCCCCAAATCACGGGGTGGGAGGGCACACGTGCCCACCGGGAAGGGCCTGGGGCTCCCGCAGACCCCCGCCCCGGGAGGCTGGACCGCCTCCGCCCCCTCCCCGGGGCCCGCCCCTCCCCCCTCGCTCCGCCCCCCGGGAACACGTAAAAGCTCCCGCCGCCGCCCCGGCCTGGGCCCTGGCCCGGCGGCGCTACCTCGCGCACGCCGCCCTGGTGCTGCTGGGCCATGGCCAGGAGCATGCCATCGAAGCGGTCCTCCTGCTCCGCCGCCTCCTCCGCGCTCAGCCCCATGGTGACCGCCGCCAACGGCCGCCTCGGCGCCCTCACGCCGGCGCGCGGAAGCGGAAGCGGCGCGAGCGGAAGGCGGCGAGCGCGCACGCGTGCGCGCCACCCGCCCGCCAGTCCCGAGCGCCCGGCCAACCCGCTCCCTTCGCGGATTGGCCGCTGCGTCGCCCAATCCGCCGCAGGGAGGCGGGCCCGTCGGCGCGGGGCTTGGTTGCTATAGCGACGCCTTTCCAGAAAGCTCGGCGAGGCCGCGTGGCCCCGGGGAGGGGGTCGAAGGGCGGAGGGCGCCGGGGTGAAAGGCACACGAGAAGGACTGCCTCCGGGGTCAAAGGGCAGGGGTCACGGCCGGGGTCGTGGCTGCAGGGAGCCGGCCTTGTCCTGGCCCGGAGGGGGCTCGTGCCCTGTCCCACCCTCCGGGGCCCGGTCTTAACTCCCCAGCGGAGCCGCGTCGTGGCTCGATCCCGTTCCGGCGCTGATCCGGCCGGGCCCGCGGTGAAGCGCCCCGGCGCTCTGAAAGCCGGGCCTGGGGAGGGAGGCCTAAAGCTCAACGCGCTCCAAGGGAGGCGCTGGGGCGACGAGGAGCGCGGCGGTTGGGACGCGAGGCAGCCGTGACTGCCTGAGGCCTTTGCAGCCACCCTTGGCGACTGCTTGTCTGCACGAGCCAAAGGATCCATCTTSTCTTGTATTCTCTGCTCTTTTCCGTGCATGGCCCCTGTCTCCCTTGTGACTCCTTTAGGTCTTTGGGCATCTCTTCCCCCCAGCCTCCTACATAGGATTTCCCTTCCATTTACAGCACAAATCTTGTATCTAGCCTTTCTTCGGGATGAGGTGTCTTAACCCGAGGGAGGGGGAGGTCTTCTGGCTCACTGATTTCTTCCTGMTATAGAAATTCCTCCCCTTGTCACTGAACCCCTTGAAATAAGTAACTAAGTGCTGCCAAACTTCTCTAGACCAACTTCTGTTCATCAAGTGATAAAACTATCTGGCAAGTCAAGGCAAAAATAGAAGAACCTGACCCTTATCTTCCTTATATTTCCCTTGTGACACAAGATCCTTTGGGCCCTGCCTCAGATTGAATACTATAGACTTTTACTTCACTGCGTTTTTCTTCCTTAACTGTGACAACGAGTCCATTGTCAACAAGGTTAGGCAAACATCTGCTGATAAAATGACTTCCAGGTTGCTCTTTCCAAGGCCGGAGCATGCAGGCCATTTGTGCCAGGATCCTCGCTCCAGACGAGTGACTGCGTGTGTGTGTGTGTGAGTGTGTGTGAACTTCTTGGCAGTGACACCTGCCATATAGTACTGCCTGATTACACGGTGGGGCCTTGGTGCCATGGTACAGGCTGGGTTAATGACTTTGTTTATACTGTTTGGGTAATCGCGATAAGGCCGCCCAACCTGCTGTCCTGTCCCGGMGCTGCTGGCCCCACTGGCACTTCATTGAGAAAACGGCCATTGACGCCATGTRGAGCTCTCGCTTGCTCCAGCCAATCAGTCTAGGGATGACTGTTTTTTTTTTTTTTTTTAATGAGGACCGCTTAATCACAGAGCGGTCAAGGCTGTGAAGGGGTGTTTCACTTGTGACTGAGCCTTATAAGAAGAGGTGGTTATAGCAGCCATGGGCTGGCAGAGCTGGGAGGACAGACTGCATCCAGGGAGCTCTGACTGACGCTGTGGAGTTGCGAGGGTGCCCTTTTGCTTTACGGATCTCCTCCCTCTGCTGCAGCAGGAGCTGAATTTTGCGGAAGATCCAGGTGCCCAGCTCAGCTATGACAACCAGCAGCATGAACATGGACTGCGAGAGGTGCCAGTGCCACAGCGAGGACAACCGCACCGCCATCCTTTACACCCTCCTCAGCCAGAACCTGAATCACAGCCGGGTCAGCTGCGGTCCGGCCCACCAGCGCTGTCTGTGCCACCAGCGCCGGACCGTCTGCCTTCGCACRCCCCACATCACCTGCCAGGCAGCTTCCAACGTGCTGGTGAAAACCATCAGCTTCTTAAAAAACTTGCCTTCCTTCCAACTACTGCCCCGAGAGGACCAGCTCTTGCTGCTGGACAGCTGCTGGGTCCCCCTCTTCCTGCTGGGGCTGGTCCAGGAGATGGTGACATTTGAGGTGATGGAGACCCCGGCCCCCAGCATGCTCAAGAAGATCCTTCTCGAYGGCCAAAGCAAACAGCAGGAGCCCGAGCGGATGCAACCCACGCTGGCCGCGGTGCAGCGGCTGCAGTGCTGCCTGAACACCTTTTGGAGCCTGGATCTAAGCCCAAAGGAGTATGCTTACCTGAAGGGTGCTATTCTCTTTAATCCTGGTGAGTGCTGAACCCTCACAGCCCTAACTGTCAGTGGGGAGACAAGGCCCCACGTGCATGAGCATCTAAAGACACATCTTCTGTCTTGGACTGGTTCAGAGCATGGGCAGGAGTATGCACGGGTGATGAGAAGAGGGCTGGCTATCTTATCATTGATCCCTGGTATTACATAATGCCGTTTACTGTTGGGAACTGGGGAGGAGGGATGTYGAATGCAGTGGTAAAATCCAGAAACGTGGCCTAGCCTGCAGACGGGGAGGACCTCAGGACTTATTTTGCCAAGCATGGGTTTAGCCTGTTAACTATTCTTGCTCCCCTATTGTAGCAGCCCCAAACTGGCTACGTCTTAGCAGTGCTGCGACTAATTAATGTGGCACTCAGATCCCATCAGACATAGTTGAAGGCAAGCGGAATAGAAGAAACTGGAGCTGTTTTCCAGCCCCCTCTTCACTGGCTTTTCCCTCCTTTCTCTCGATAGATGTCCCAGGGCTGAGGGCCTCCCTGTACATCGAGAGCCTCCAGCGGGAAGCACAGAGAGCGCTGCAAGAAGTCCTGCGGCCCCTGCACCCTGAGGACCAGGGCCGCTTTGCCCGCATTTTGCTGATTGCCTCCACCTTGAAATCTATCCCTCCCGCACTCATCACAGACCTCTTCTTCAGGCCAGTCATCGGCAACACAGACATTGTCGAGCTCATCACAGAAATGCTGTACGAAATAACCAGCAGGCAGTTGTCTCCTTCATCACGCATGGCGCTTTGAGCAATTGCACTCGGCCATCAGCTCTGTGGACATCGCCTGCTCCCCGAGTCAAGTGTCACAGGGCAGCAAAGGGAATCTGGGAGCGGGGTTTAGGCAGGTGCTTTGGGTTTTGCAGAAAACTGGCTTTGTGTGTGTTTCATTAGGACTGAAGATGTGGCTGTAATTTTCAGCTAGGATGCAGAACGCAGACAAATGACTTCAACTGAGCAGATGTTTACAGCTGCTACGGCTCGGCCTGTGCCAGTCTCAGAGCCGGCTGCTGCAGGGAATGTGTGTGTGTGTGTGAGCGTGTGTGTGCGTGACAGGTTTGTTTCCCTGTCCTGTAGCAAGCACTGCTCAGCTGCCTGCAAACACACCAGTCCTGCAACACAACGTAGATCAGGTTAGAGCTTGGTCCGTATTTTTTCAGTCAGTGAATACCTGGCCCCATTGAAATCAATGTTTGTTTTGCTGTTAACTCCAGCGGGATGAGGCTTGATCACAACTAACTGTCTAAACAGCTTGATTCTGCAGTATTTAGTATTTAGGTATGCTGAGCAATATGTCTTCAGTGGAATCACTGATCTGGGAATTGCCAAGTGCAAACACCATGGAGTAAGGCCCTAGTGAAGTCTCAGCGTATGTCTGTTGTGCATGAAATTTTAGAAATGCTCATCAAAAGCCTTTTCCTCAGACACCAAGAGAGAAAAAGCCAGTTTAAAAGCTTAAAGGGTACAAAGAGTCAAATGCACCCCCTCTACCTTTTCTTAGATTTAGTTTTATCTTCTCTCCATGATGCCAAGAAATACAACAGGATTTCTCTCAGAGCAATGAATTACTTAAGAGTAGCCCTAATGCTTCAGGAACACCAGGGGCTTTATCTTAACTTCATCTTATGTACGATGTGGGTGCTTTTCACAATATTGAGGATGGCTTAGGCTGTCAGCTTAACTCCATTTGCATGACAGTAAGTGACCCATGGTACACACTGCAGAAACAAGTAGAGCTATTTTAGTGGTAGAACAAAACATTCCTTCCTTGAGTTACAGCTGGTTGCACATGTAGCGTGTCTGGAAAGCTCGCWCCTTCTGTCTACAGCTTTCACAATGAGTTCAGATGTCAGTATTTTATAAGTGAATGTTCTTGTGGTTTGTATATAAGAGGCAGTAAATTATTTTTTTAATAAAATGTTTTGCATTCTGGAAAATGTTGGTTACTTTTTCGGAGATGGTGATAAATTTTGCGGCTGCACATTCTATGGGGTTAGAAAAACTTGCTGTAGGTCTCGTACACAAATGACAATTGAATGATAAGGGACAGAGACCTTCCCCAAAGGCTCTCCATAAAAATCATTCTGCTTTGTCATCACATGGGAGCCTTGCAATGTGGACACAGCGAGTATTGTTTGTAATCGTGCTAGCAAGAGTTGTCTGATTAACAGCCCCGCAGCAGGAAATCCTTTGTGCAGCCAGTAGATAGAAATTAGCAGAGGCAGCAAAATCGCAGCCTTTCTACTTGGCACACCTTTTTTTCAAGCCTGTGAGTCTCACCCTAAGGGTTCTGAGCCAGATGCAGCGGGGATGTGGGAGGCTAATGCTGTGACTCACCTGGATGTGCACACAGCTACTGACGGAGATGCAAATACCATCCCATTTGCCATAACTTACTTTGCTGAGGTGTCTGATAAAGTCACACAAAACCTCCCTTTCCCCCTTCACCYTCCCAGCACTGCTTTGGAGGCTGAGCGAGGCCTTGGAGCTCAGGTTTCCTCCTTCTCCCAGGATGAGCTGTCCCAGCACAGGTTTGGGTGCACGCAGTGTGGGTGCAGCTGGAAGACAGGGGTGCTGCAGCAGTTAAAATGCACCTTGAAATTCAGTCAGCAGCCTGGTGGGAGTAAGGACCATTTTGTCTATGAGTTCCTTCAGCCCTCACCTCCGCCAGTGAACACCCAACAAGTGATGGATCAATTCCAGCATGATCTCAGCCCCGTGACAGCCATTTTCCATGAGGAATGGAGTGTGTGAGTCACCAAATGGTTTTGGAAGGCCCACACCAGCCACTGGCAGCCTTCAGCTACGCAGCCAGGTGACAGCCACGTGAGTCATGGCACATAAGATGCCAAACAGCGCCATCACTATGGCTACCCAGAACCAGGCACATAACCGTTTTTGGCAGGGGGGGAAAGCCTCCGGAGCCTCCTGCAGCCTGCCCGGCCATCCGCAGGGACAGGGGAGCCCTGCGGATCTGCCTGTCCAGCGTGGCTAGTGCCAGGCGCTAACGGGGGAGTTGTGCCCACGACGCRCAGGTCTGACAGCACAGGGCCACTCCGCTCCCCTTCCGTCACAGGGCTCTACCGAGAGCAAGGCCAAGACCCCTCRCACGGGGCTGCGCTGCACGAGGGAGGGGGGCGGCAGACCTGCCTCCCCCAGGGCCTGTGACCGCCACTGGGGCCTCTCCACCCCCCAGAGCCCCTGACCCCATTGAGGTCTGGCTACCCCYGGACCCATGACCCCCCTCCCCCAGGACCTGGTCCCCCCAGGACCGTGGTCACCGTGATCAAGGCCTGGCCACCCCAGGGCCTATGACCCCCACGGGGGCCTTGTCCCGCAGGGCCCACGACCCACCCTCGCCCCCCACCACTGGAGCCTGGCCACCGCCAGGGCCTGCGACCCCGCTGAGACCTGTGATCACACAGCGGTTCTCCCCAGGACCTGCCCCCCGTCCAGCCCGGCGCCCCCCACCAGGGCTCGGGCCCCCCCACCAGGGCTCGGCCCCCCCCACCAGGGCTCGGCCTCCTCCGGGGCCTGCGCCCCTCCGCCGGGGCGGCGCCGCGGGATGCAGCGCTGCCTCCCTGCCACCGGGGGGCGCCCGACCCGCGCCGCCTGCCGGGGGAAACGTCATCTCCGCGCGCGCGCAGGGCCGCAGTGACGCGCAGCGCCGCGCGCCGGCCCGGCCACCCCCGCGCGGAGCGACAAGATGGCGGCGCCCAGCTGTGGCGCCGGTAATGGTGGCGGCGGCGTCGGCGCTGCGGCCCACTACTGCTTGGTGAGCGGCATCCCGGGCGCGCTGCGTTCCGCCCAGCTCCGCCACTACTTCAGCCAGTTCATCGAGGCCGGCGCTTTCCTCTGCTTCCATTACCGGCATCGCCCCGAGCGGCGGGCGGCCAGCGGCGGGGAGGCCGCGGCGCCGCGCACCTGCTCCTGCCTGGTGGCCGTGCGGCCGGGCCGCGCCCGCCACTTCGTCCGCATGTACTCGGGGCGCCGCTGGCTCGGGCCTGGCGGGGCCTGGCTGCCCGGGCGCTGCCTCGTCCGCAGGGTCCGTCTCAGCCCCAGTGCAGGTACGGCCGGGCCTCACCGGGGAGCTGGGCTAGGCCTTGCCTCCCCTCAAGGGCCGGGGTGGGGAAGGGGGGGTTCTTCAGACCCGTTTGGCACCGGATTCCTCCCCACATCTCTTCCATTGAGTGGTTAAACCCCCCTCACAGGATTTTGTCCCTGTCTTAAATCCATTAGGGGTTTGGCCGAGTCCATTCTGGCTCCGTTCATCTTCACCTATAAAACACTCAAGGCTGGCAGCTGTCCAGAAGGGCACCTGGTTTATCCCCTCTCTGGTGGTGTGCCCGTGTGTGTGTTTCATCTCGCTGCTGCGCCCCTGAAGTTGATGCCTCTCTCCTCTAGGTGTGGAGATGTTTCCCTGCAGAGGCGACAAGATGGCAGTGAGTGATTCTGTCACTGAGGCGGATTTGAAGCGGCTGCCGGAGTTAAACCCGCCTGCGTTCATGCCTCATGGGAAYGTGGGAACACCTTTGAAAGTTTTTCTGGAGTTGATCCGCGCCTGCAGGTTGCCTCCCCGGATTATCAAGAAGTTGCAGCTGGATTTTCCCAAGACGGGCTCRTCCCGTAGGTATGGGAATGTGCCTTTTGAATATCAAGACACTGAGACRGTTACAGGAGAAGGAGTGTATACTGCAGCAGGAGATGAGATCACAGAAGAGGAGGGTCATGTGGCAAGGTCTGAGGTGTCTAATCCAGTTACTGCTGAGGAAGATGCAGAGGGACTGGMGAAGGAGGAAGCAGAAGAGTCGCACTCAGATGATGTAAGTGGATTTCCTCTGTTAACAGCTGAGGTCAGTCATTATGGCTGCAAAGCTGGGAGGATCAATACAACTCTCAGAGCTTATTTTTATTTTTTTAATTTGTATTATAGAGATCATTTGTCTGAAAATGGTATTAAATCGTGGTTGTTCACATCTTCATCAGGGCACCAAGCCCTTTGACGCACATAACAGTGTTGACATTAATTTCTTGGAAGGTGGTTGTCCAAATCAGGCCAATTTTAGGGGGATAAAATTGTTCAGCTCAAAGCGCTTGGCGCAAAAGAACAAACAAAGGCTGATGATAGTGCTCCAGGTGGAGATCTGTGCCCTGCTACTTGGCGGATTGTCCTGGCTCTGCTGTTAGTTGTAAATGACGTGACTGGAGATTTGGAAGCACATTAGCGTTCTCAAAATGACATGTGAAGTTGTACAAATGCTTGACCTTGGATGCCGCGGTGATTAAAGTTAGTCATTCTGTGTCTTGAGAACAATGATTTTCCTGACAAAAACTTCTAGACAGCTGGGCTGGCCAGGCTCTCCACAGACTCTCTCTCACCCTCASCTGACAGACACTTGTCTAGCCTGTTCTCATAAACCTTTGTCATTAGAGAGGTAGTACAATCCCCAGGCAAGCCATTCCCGTTCTTAACTGTCCTTGCCATTATACACCAGGATAAACAGAGACATCAATTCTTCTTTGCTGCAATTTTATTCCATTAAGTTATCCTAGCAACAGTGGACACAGAACACTTTGTTCCCTTCTTTACAAACTTCTTATTCAACAGCTGCTTTCAATCTTTTCTCTTCCAGTCTAAACAACTTGATTCCTCTAGCCTTTCCTCACAGGCTCTGTTTCGTGGATCYCTAGTCATTTTTCTGTCTGTTCTTTAGTTGGTTAATGTCTTCCTGAAGGGTTGTGCCAAAAACTGGGCAGCCAGCAGCAAAGCTGTCAGTCTGATCTATGGCTCTGCCAGAAAGCTTCTTCTCTTGAATTGATATAATCTCTCTTAAGGATCAACTTGACTGGAATTTGTTGCTAGTGCTGACTTTACATACAACACGCCTGCTCCTTAAATGGGCATCTTTATGCTATGGATTGGCTGTGCTGCTGAAAGGCTGCTGTGAAGTGGGTGTGATGTGGTATTTTTCATCACTTCTGTCTGCTGACTCTGAAGATGGCATTAGTCAGGGGAATGAAGTCATCAGTGCCAGTCATGTTAGTGCCTGAAAACAGCAGGCTGGAACGTGCTCTGTTGACGAAKCTGTTTCACAAGGAAAGCATTGCAATGGACTGTGAGGGTCAGGAAAATGGGGAGGAGGCTGGGSCCTGTGCTATTGCTATCACTCACCTTTCACTGGTTCTTTTTCACTGGTTCTTTTTTCAGGACAATGATACCTGTGAGGAATGGGAGCGACATGAGGCTCTGCATGAGGATGTGACCAAACAGGACCGCATGGAGGAGCGTCTCTTTGAAGAGGAGATTGAGCTGAAGTGGGAGAAAGGCGGCTCTGGGCTGGTCTTCTACACAGATGCTCAGTACTGGCAGGAGGAAAAYGGAGGTAATGTTGATAGTGTTTGTCTCTCAGGACTGAACCACAAAGTAACCACCACAGTCTGGGGTCTTTGGGGCCCAGTCCTGCAGTAGCAGGTAAATCAGATGTAACCCTGTATGATTATTCCTGTGCCACTGCAGATGCAGGCATCTTGCCATCATGTTTTAAACTTTCCCTTTCTCATAAAGCCTTTAGTCATTCGATCCAATGGCCAGAAACCCCTATGGTCCTACTGGAGGCCTTTTATTTAGGCACTAGTGTTTGTGGCATCCTGAATACCTTTTCCTTTACATTTTGCTGGAGAAAACGTGGAGTTCTGCACCTATCAGGCAGGTCTTATGGGTCAGGCTTACACAGTTATCACCCAAACTGATTGTTTCCTTCTCTTGGCAGACTTTGATGAGCAGACTGCAGATGACTGGGATGTGGACATGAGCATCTACTATGATAAAGGTACCTGAGCTGAAAACCCTCCTGAGAAGTGGTGGAAATAGGGAATTCTGAGCCTGCTGAATTTCTGCAATGGGGAATTCTGGCTCTATCATCCTTTGAAAGTGTCCAAGATGTCAGAGTACTTAAAACAACATTTTTCTTGTCTGGGAGTGAGACTTACAAAAGGAACAGGTTCTACCTCCTTGCTGCTTGCCGCTCTGGGAGAAATCACAGCAGTGAAAGACTTCCATGGGCTATGCTGCTCTGATTTAAGCTACTTTCTTCCTAGATGGTGGAGATAAAGATGCTCGAGACTCAGTCCAGATGTGGCTGGAGCAGAGACTCCGTGATGGCTTGGAGGATGGGTCTGTTTCAGGGCAACATATTGGGACCTTTGAGAAATACACAAAGGTGAGCTTTGGATATGCACTATGGAGTGGATGAGGTGGGCCAAGAAAGGCTCTGGTGATGATGCTTAAATGATAAAGGTCTTGGGGGAGCAAACAGCTTGGAAATGTAGTGGGAGAGAAGGTTCTGGGCAGGTGAGGGTGGGACTTTGTCCAGCATATCTGCAGAAGCAGTGAACTAACTCCTGAAGTCACCATGGATTATAACTGGGCTTGTCCTGCCTTGGCACTGGGGCAGGCTAACATGGATCAACCTTTTTCCCTCCCAGGGCATTGGCAGGAAGGTGCTGGAGCAGCAGGGCTGGACTGAGGGGCTGGGGCTGGGGAGCAGCAACTCAGGAATGGCTGAAGCTTTGGACAACGAGGGTCAGAATCCGAGATGCAAGAGGGGGCTGGGGTAAGTACCCAACCCTGTCCTGCCAGCACATGTTCAGGACTTCCCCTTGGTTGACGGGGCAGATAACTGGCAGCAAAAAAAAGCAGAACGTGAACTAGAACTGGAAGGCCCAGAGATCTGCCTGCCACAGTGCTCTGGAGCACAGGGTGCTGCATCTCTGAATCAGAGTCTGACAGTCCAGCTCCCTTTGAAAGGGTCTTGCAGTGCTCTGGACTTGTTGGTATTAGAGCAGGAGAACTGGAACCATTGCAGGTTCATGCAGTGCATAGACACAGAGGGAAAGCAGAGCTGTACAGGAGCTCTGCTCCTGACTGAAGTCATGGTCACCTATGCCATAGTCATCTTGTGTGATGAACTTGAGTGATCTAAGCTGGAGCTGTGCACTTCCCCTCTAACTTGTCTGYGGGGTTTCCAAATGCTTAGTGCATGACTGTGTTAGGCTGTGAGGGCTGGCTTTTGTTCTACAGCCATCGCACAGCCAGGAATAGGACAGGAATCSTTTTTTTTTTCCCTGTCAGCCTGCCCCTACTTTGCAGAATGYGAAGGAGGTGAGCTGGGATATAAAGGGGTTCCCTACTCCCTCAGCAGTGCTGGACTCAATGCTTCCTGCTTCCTTCTAGGTACCATGGGGAGAAACTGCCAACCTTCAGCAAGGTAAAGAAGCCTCGGCGGGATGGTCCCATCCTCATATCCACTATCTACGATGACCCCGAGCCAATGGACAGTGGTGACCTTCTGCTCAGGCGCCAGCCACCCACTGCCATGAAGTACAGACAGGACATGCCATTTGTCCGGGCATCATGTGGTGCTCAGGAGAGAACCAGTGCCCAGTCTCACTRAGCACAGACTGTCACAGAGCCTTTGTACTGGTACTGCCTCCTTTGGACAGCAGGCTGGCTCCTGCTGGTCTCAGGTGTGGAGCAGGGTGTTAATATATTTATTTTTGGAGGAAATTAAGTTGTAACAAAACTTGCCTTTGTGGGTTTTTTCCCCCTACTTGAACAATTTCAAGCAAGGGGAAACATTGCTTATCCCATTCGTTCAGTGGGAATGAGGAGTGTCTGACTGGGGCTTTRAAGCCAAAACTACAAGGAAGGCTGCTGCATGGATTAGCCAAGCTTGTGCTCTACGCCTGTAGCCAGTTCAGCCTGAAGATCGGAGCTCATAGTTCGTGGTTGCCTGAGACCCAGGGRAGGACAAGTACAGACACGGCCAGACATGGCACAGTAACTGTCCTGCAGAAAGCTTGCTGCTGGCCCGCAGCCACATGTTCCCTGGGCGTGACAATCCTACAGTCCCGGGAGAAACTTGCCTTGATGAAAGACACGTCCTGGCAGCTTTCGGAGGAGTTTTGTGGGAGGCGTTTCCCTGCGGTTGGGCGTAGCGGTGCTTCCTTCCATGGCTCTTGGACATGCAGGGCCATGTTCTGCCCGTTTCCCTGACACAGGCAGTCTTTCCCAGGCTGCAGATTCCTCAGTCTCTCCTCTGGTGAGAGCCTTCATCCTTGTGACCCTGTACTGCAGCGTTAGACAGGCATTAACATTCTCGCTGCCTGCAGGCTGTGGCTTGGCCACATTAGACTGGCCAGACAGCAGTCTCCTGGTTCTGTCCAGACACCCCAGACTCCTTCATTAACACTCTAGCCATACTGGGAGCAATGCAGAGAACACTTTCCCTTTCCTTTGCAAGGCCTAAACTCAGTTGCAGGTCAGCAGCCAGGAGGACTTGGCCTTGTCAGCGAGGCAGCTGCTGCTCTTGCAAGTTAAGGCTTCTCTTAGAGGGAAAGTTATGACTCTTGCTGTGGAATAGCCTGTATTCCTTGCCATCCTCTCCCTGGGGCTGCTTGCTTCTAATCGCAAACACTGGTGGATTTATCTTTGTCAGTACTGAAATCCTGGACTGGGCTGCTGTTGCAGAGTCTTTGGACTGGCCCTGTTGCTTGCAGCCTGCCTCTGCTGCTCTCATATTTTGGAAAGAAACAGATCTGTAACAGAAGTCACCTCTGTGGGGYTTTTTCCCCTGGTGGAACCTGTCTGGCAAGGAGAATCATAGAATCAGTAAGGTTGGCAGGGACCTCTGGAGATCATCTAGTCCAACCCCCTGCTCAAGCAGGATCACCTAGAGCATGGTAGACAGCATTGCATCCAGGCGGGCCTTGAATATCTCCAGAGAAGGAGACTCCACAGCCTCTCTGGGCAACCTGGTCCAGTGCTCCGTCACTCTCACAG
>NW_028186305.1:155975-162535 GCF_003343005.1 Rhea americana
CACTGTGGAAGAGGGGAGGAGGGCCTGGGGGTGTGGTGGGGCCAAGGAAGGGACACACAGGGGTTGTCACGTCGGGAAGGACCCAGGCAGGGCAAAAGTCAYCCCAAACACAGGCAGGAGCGGGGCTTGTGTCCGCCAGGCACTGCCCACCCCGTGGGTCTGGTCGGGGTTTTGCACCGGGGTGACGGGGCCCCGGGGCAATGTCACGGCTCGACACGGGGCTCYGCTGTGCAGGAGGCTGCAGTCGTGCAGTGGCGCTTTCCCTGCCACTCTGCCTGCTCCTGAGGTGCAAACTCCCTGCCAGGCTCGGAGCTCGGTGGATCGTCTTCTTATAAACGCAAATAAAACGGTAAATCTCAGCTGCTCCTTTTGCTGTTAGCAGGAAGAGAAGGAAATGAGCCGACATGTCTGAAAACAGCAAAGGGGCCACCCTGGCCTTCGGGCAGGTAGTGATTGGGCCTCCGGGCTCGGGGAAGACGACCTACTGCCACGGCATGCAGGAGTTCATGGCCAGGATCGGGCGCCGCGTGGTCGTGGTGAACCTGGACCCCGCCAACGAGGTGATGCCCTACCAGTGTGCCGTGGATGTCTCCGAGCTCATCACCCTGCCCGATGTGATGGAGAGTTTGAAGCTGGGGCCCAACGGTGGGTTGATCTACTGCATGGAGTACCTGGAAGCCAACTTTGACTGGCTGCAGGAGAAGCTGGCCGCCTTCAAGGGACACTACTACTTGTTTGACTGTCCAGGGCAGGTGGAGCTCTACACCCACCACGATGCCCTGAAGAACGTCTTCGCACAGTTGGCCAAGTGGAACTTCAGGGTAGGTTTGGGGCTTCACGGGGAGCTGGGGTCACCACCTGGACCCATGTGTGCTCGTGCAACGGGCTTGGGAGTTTTATAYCGTGTGACTCGAGCGTTTGGTTGTGGATGTGGGTTGTAATGGCTGTTTTCTTTGCTAAGCTCTTTGTCCTTTCGTGTTGAAAGGGTTTAGCAGGAAAGAAGAGGAGTTTTGCCCCCATTTTGTGCTTGGAAGGATTGGCATAAACAGTGACTTGAACAAGACTGGCAGTGGCATTATCGGGGTAGAAATATGGATTCTTTCCTCCCAGACTCTTGCTTTGCTTGCAGGTCCTGTCTACAGAGCTCGTGTGCTTTATCTGAGGTGGGGCTGTRTTTTGGAGCAGGGAGGTAGATACATCTGGGGAAATGGGGATCCTTGGCACTACACTGTGAGAAAGTCAGGCGTCATCTCAGGCCCTGCCTGCCACTCCTGCAGCCGACCTGAATTGCTGTGCACGTTGTAATACGTGCCGTGTGCTTTCTTGCACAATGGAAGATGCAAATTAGGAAATGCAGGTGAGAAGAGTCCCATAACCAAGCTAACTTGCCTACGTTGCATTTGTTTTGCATTTGGGCCAAACCATGAATGTGTAAACCATGTATGGTGTGAGCAAGAAAGGCAGGTTCATTTGCTTGAGAATGTCACTGGGAATCTGCACAGTAGGATTGATTTTTATTCAAATAAAGGTACGTGAAATTCCAGTTGCTAAAAAAGGATAGTTACACACCTTTTTTGATACTCAGTTCAGTACTTGCAGTGCTTTCACCTGTCTGTGAGCTTTAAACTTTCTTTTTCTGCTGCAGAAGCATAGCTGTGACTCAACCACACTCGACTGTAGAACCCTGATTTTGAGTAACGCTGTGTAACAGGCAGTAACTTAACAGAGATCTCAGACCACATTGTTACTGCTGTATGAAACACAGGGAATCAAACTGCTCATTAATTTAATTATTAATTATTATTTCAAACCACATGACAATTGTTTCTCCCAGCAGAGCATGGTGTGCTACAGTTACTGCTACTGAGTGTACACTGTGCATGAACATTCCTGTGGGGAAGGTGGAAATCTCACGGCAGTCCTGTAATTCAGAATGAGAGTTAACCCCAGCTCCCACCCCAGAAACCTGCAGAGCTCAGACACGCGTGTTTCCTTGCTTCATCTGCAAAAGAAAATCCTGAGAAATAGGAGAACTGTACCGAGCTGAAGGATCTTTTATTACTGCTGGTGGACCCTAACTCCTGTATAAGTCTTCTCATGGGCCTTTCTGTTTGACCCTGAATCCCCTAGGTGGTTTGTGTGTATAAATGTGTATACATATATACGTGTGTGTGTGTGTGTGTGTATATATATATATATATATATATAAAAGCATGTATTTATATAAGGATGTTTCATATACACAAGCTAGAAGTTAAGTGGTAGCTTTCATTATGTGAGAACTTACGTGGTTATAATTAGGTCTGAACAGATTGTTCTGTAGCCACTTCTTAGATTGTCCCAAAAAGGAGTAGGGGGACTCTTTGCTGTGTCTGACCTTGTGCTCTCGGCTTGTGTCTCTGCCCAGCTGGCTGCAGTTCACTTGGTGGATTCTCACTACTGCACAGATCCTGGCAAGTTCATCTCTGTCCTCTGCACCTCGCTCTCCACCATGCTGCATGTGGAACTGCCCCATGTTAATGTCCTCTCCAAGATGGACCTGATTGAACAATATGGCAAGCTGGGTAAGAACCTTTGCCAGAGAGAGACGTGGAGTTGGGCTGGTCACATGCAGACTAGCTGGCTGCAGCATTGCACTGGTGTGTGTTGCTGGGAGATGGTCAGGGAACAAGTATAAATTTTGCTGGGTTCTTGGTGGCACATTCTAGCTGGGGAAGCCCCAATATCTGCAAAGTGCTTCAGAGGTACTTGCTCAGGAAGCAGGAGAAACAGCACTGACAAAGGGTCCAGTGGGAGCACCTCAGGCCAGTGTGTGCCATCGTTTGCTTTTTTCACAGTCACCAGCTGCTGCTCTCTCACTCTGCCCAGCCTCAGTGCTGCTGGGGTAACTGAGTCTCTGCTGGGCAGTTCTTGTCTGCTTTTGATTCCTCTGACATCCATATTTGATATTAATTTAAACGAAGTGAGCCAAATTTGCTGGAGAGTGAAAGGCAAAGCTGCAATTTGCACTTTGTCAGGTGCATGTTGCTGTAGGAGAATCCCCACTGCTGAAACCCTCCTGCTGAAGAGCCTGGAAGGGCTTTGTGCTTCCTTGCAGTGGATTTCGCCTGGACCATGAGACCGTGTTAGGAGCACAGTTATGCTAAGCCCTGGTGCATGCAGAAAGATGGTCACCTCTGGAGTGTGTATAGCCCACGTGAGATCTTAGTTACGCCCTGGAGGTGCTGTGCTCTGGAGGCAGGTGCTGAAAGGTCCTTTGCTTTTTTTTCCTTGCAGCCTTCAACCTGGATTATTACACAGAAGTCCTGGACCTCTCCTACTTGGTCGACCATTTAGCTTCTGACCCCTTCTTTAAAAATTACCGCCGCCTCAATGAGAAGCTGGTGGAGGTGATTGAAGACTACAGCCTGGTGTCCTTYGTTCCACTCAACGTCCAGGTGATGCAGCAGCAGGACTGGGGTAGAGAGAACAGGGAGCAATGGACATGTGGCCAATACATTAGGCAGCATATAGGTTATGTATGGACTTTGGACAGGCAGCAGAAAGGGTGCATCTTCAAGATCATGCACCAGAATCCCTAACTGCCTCTGCCCGCAAAATCCTGGCTTTGAGAAATAGAGCCAAGAGGGATGGAAAGCTTTAATATTAGGAAACACAGAGGTGGTGAAGGACAGTGAAATGCACCCAGACTTGTAAATGGTTTGTGACAGCCAAAGGAAAAGAAAAAGCTAATGAGATTGGGGCAAAGTAGGCCTTGTGTCCTGGAGTGGACATCTCTTCTGCACCTGCATTTCAATTCTGGGCAAAGTATTACCTAAAACATTGTTAAATTAGAGAGCAAAAGATAATTAGAAGATGATTTGGGAGGAAGGGCTAAGATATTAATTTTGTAGTTTGCTGAAGTGGCAACAGAGGGAGAGGTGGTAGAAGAAGGTGAGAGGGCGGAGGGTGTCAGCACCTCGTGTATTCAGTGCCTCAGAGAAAATCTATGGTGAAGCCCAGTCTGCAGTTCAGTCCCTTTTGTTTCTCGACCTTACGCTCGCTGGCCCTCTCTCCAGTGCAGATAGTGTTGGCTCTTGCCTCYGGGGGAGGCTCAGTCTCCCTGTGTGTCACCCCCTTTACTTTCAGGATAAGGAGAGCATGCGGCAGGTGATGCAGGCGGTGGACAAAGCCAATGGCTATTCCTTCGGAGACCAGGAGCACAGGAGCCTTGAAGCTCTGATGTCGGCAGCAGTGGGAGCTGATTTCCACTTTACTTCGTATCCTTCTCCACCGAACCTTCATTTCTTCGAGTTTTTATCTGTCTTTCATGGGTTGGGGGAAGGGAGCTGGATGTGAACATGGCAGATGTAACGTGATGCTGTTTGGTGATATATGTGCAACAGGTTGGTAGGGCTCAGCCCAGAACTTAGCAGACAGTTGTCCACACCAAAGCCACCACATTTTTTGCTAACTGATATCTTAAATGTGGGAGGAGTCTTTTGACAGCTTCCCTCTTAGTCGTGCTTCCTTGGACTGTTTCATTCCACTTTGTCCAAACCATATAATTGATTCCCCGGTTGCTGTCAGGTTCGTGATCAACCAGAGCCAGAAATAACTCAGCTGATGCATGTTGTTACCAGTACTGCTGTGTTCCTGACAGCCTTCRGGCTAACGTTGGGGTTGGTTTCTTGCTGAGAACGTTAGAACTCCTTGCAGTGCTGTGAGCCCAGCCCCTGCTGTCTTGTTTTCCTTGATCTGTGAGTTACAGCACACTTGCGGTGCAGGAGAAGTATGTGAAATCTCAGGACAAGGCTGTGGAAGAAGAAGTAATGGACATATAGCATGCCTGGCTCTCCTGTAGCTGCTCRCTGTTTTAACATCTCCTTTTCCTACCAGGAGTTTAAGGGATTCTCTGTGTCRTGTGACTTAGGCCAAGTGCAAGCCTTTCCAGGCAGCGGTTGGACTCCCTTTCAGTAAGGATTTGACCTCCAGTGCTTCCACCCCAAGGGACAGAGCAACATGTTTACAGACACACCAYGGCTGAGTGTAAGGCAAGCCAGGTCTTTCCTTAGGAACAAGAGAGATTTAGCCAGGTTAAGGCATGGTTAGCAGGAGAAGAGAAGCAAGAGAGAGGAGACTGACCTTTGCCAAGTCTCYGCCTCCCCATCATGACCAAGGTAGATCCAGAGAGAGAGAAAAATCAGTTTGAGCTCTCTCTTCTACAGTGAGACTTGAAACAGAAGTTCTTGATTTACTGCATAGGAGGAGCRTACATGGTCCTCATACTGAGAGGAGCATCCAGGCTAAGATGCCTCCAGTCTGTCTCAAGGAAGACAGAAAGATGTTTGTTTTTCTTTCTTTTTTTTTTTTTTTTTAATAATGACGGACTCTTTCTTAATAAAACAGTTCTCCATCTCACTTTCATCTGATGAGTTTGCTGAACCGGAATAAATAAAACTAAGAGTGCTACAAAGCCTGGGGCTAAAAAGCCAGCGGTGGGAACTTCACAGCAGCGGTCGTGTTGTGTACTTTGCAGAAAGGCTCCATGCTTGCGACGTTGTGCTTCTCTATGATCTACCTGAGAACCGACAAGGTGTTTGCTGCAGGGAGTGGGGGAGAGTGGGTGTGGGATGGGAAAGCAGGTCACTTCCCGTGCGCTCTTATCCAGGGGCTGAACGCTGGCGTTCGCTGTGCACGTAGCGAGCTGAGAGCGACGCACAAGCCGCCAACTCAGCTTCTGTAGGCTTTTGATTAAGAAAGACCCTGTGTGACTCAGCAGGAGGTCGGAGCACATCCTTTGCATGAGGGCCCTTCCCCAGCTGCTGCATTCCCTGCCCTCATCCACCCGCCTTTTTCTCAGCTTGGTTTTTACAGCAGTTTCTTCAGATCCCAAGGCCTGGGACTTTCCCTGCCCTGCGTGTAATTCCCTCTCGCCGGCTGCCCGCACCTCCTGGCAGTGACGGCAGCTGCTCCCAGACCTCGCGTGCCACCTACTCTGCTTCCCCCCCACAAAGGCAGCTGCTTGGGACAGTCAGTGCTGTAAACGGGGGCGATTCTTGTAATAAGTCTGAAAGTCAGTCTGAAAAATCCGAGCTGAAGCTCAGCCCTTGCATTTTGGCCTTGTGAACRTCTGTCCTGTTCGTCTTTGAGCACCAGGGTTGCTGTAAAGCAATGGAAGAAGTGATTATAAAATGAGAATTTTATGGCTGATTTTTATGGCTTTGAGAGATTTGGAGGCTTAGAAGGGTATTGTCAGGTCAAACCTGTTACRAAAGAGCCATCAAAGCATTTGTGGCAGCTGGGCTCTTATTTTAACACTCACACAGTAGCTGCCACTCCAGCCCTGCAGATGCCGGTGTTGGAGAAACCAAAAACCCAAGGTGACTACAAACCCCCGAGTGCAGTAAACCGCCGCCTTGGCCCGGCTGAGGAATGCTGAGGTCACGGGATCCAAATCCCGCAAAGCTCGGCGGTTTGCACGGAGGGGCTCTCGGCAGCGCCAGCTCGCAGCGCGGGCTGTGCGCAGTGGTTAATGCTGACGCTCTGCTCCCTGCGGCCGCCCCGGTGCTGGAAGGAGC
>NW_028186305.1:164051-165307 GCF_003343005.1 Rhea americana
AAATCCTAGAAGACCCAAGAAGAGAGTTGGCGGTGAGGAGGGAGGAGGTGGGAGCCGGGGCCGCAGCTCCGCGGGGGCAGTTCAGTTCTTGGGCTCTTCACCAGCCTCGCCGCCGTCTTCACCCGCGCACTCGGCTGTCCATAACGTGAGGTTGTCCCTGAGCAGCTGCATGATGAGGGTGCTGTCCTTGTAGGAGTCTTCGCTGAGCGTGTGCAGGTCCCCCATGGCCTCGTCGAAGGTGGTCTTGGCCAGCGAGATGGCCTGCTCGGGGGCGTTGGCGATCTCGTAGTGGAAGACGGAGAAGTTGAGCGCCAGCCCCAGGCGGATGGGGTTCGTGGGCTGCATCTCCTTTTTGCTGATGTCCATGGCCTCCTGGTAGGCTTTCTGGGCGTTCTCTATCGTCTCCTTGCGGTCGTCGCCGGTGGCCACCTCGGCCAGGTATCGGAAGTAGTCGCCCTTCATCTTCAGGTAGAAGACCTTGCTCTCCGCGTCGCTGGCCTTCTTGATGAGATACTTGTCCAGCAGGCCCAGGACGACGTTGCAGACGCCCTTCAGCTCCCCTTCCACCTTCTCCCGGTACTCGTTCACCAGCTGCGCCTTGTCGTCGCCCTCCTCGGTCTTGTGCTCGATGCTGGAGATGACCCTCCAGGCGGAGCGCTGGCACCCCACCACGTTCTTGTAGGCCACGGAGAGCAGGTTGCGCTCCTCGTTGGACAGCTCGTCCCCGTGCTCCACCACGGCCTTCATGAAGTCCGCCATGTCCTCGTAGCGCTCAGCCTGCTCGGCCAGCTTGGCCTTCTGCACCTGGTGGGTTCTTGCCATGGCCGGCGCCGGGGCCGAGGGGGGCGGACGGGCGAGCGGCGGCGCAGCGGGGGCACGCGGAGCGGCGAGGAGCGGGCCGGGGAGCCGTCGGAGCGTCTGCCGAGCGCCGCCGCCGGGATTCGCTTTTGGCCGGGCGTCGGAGCCTGGAGCAAGAGCGGGAGGAGCCGCGAGGCCGCCGCGCGCAGCCGCCGCCTGCCCCGCCGCCGCCTTAAAAGGCAAAGTGCCCTGATTCATCGCGAAAACGGGGCGCCGGCGGAGGGGGGGGCGGCCCCCACCCCGCGCCCTGCCCTCGCCCCGGGGCGCCCGGCTCCCGTCCTGCCCCCCCCCAACACCCGCCCTGCCACCCCCGGGGCAAAAAATAGGGGGTGGAAACGGTGCAAACGGGACCGGGCGGAAATGGGGCACGGGGAGGGGGGTAAAATGCCTGGAGGGGG
>NW_028186305.1:166327-186507 GCF_003343005.1 Rhea americana
GCCCGGGCCCGAGCCGTGCCGCGGGGAGGAGCTCCGCGGCGCTGGTAAAGCACAGAGCAGCGTGCGCTCACGTACAGTAAATAGGAGAAACTTTTATTTTTTTGTTACAAAAGTAAAAGGCAAAAATAGATCGCAAATCCTGCCGGAGTCTAAGCTTTGCTGATGGGGCGAGTCCAGCCGTGCTGCGGCCGGAGGGCCCAGCCTCGCCGCGTCCTTCCAGGACCGCCGACTGCGTAGCGCGGAAAGGGGAGAGGCGGCGCCGAGCCGGGCCGCTGCGGGGCTCGTACCCCTTTGCCCTAAAACCAGAGCCGCGCTGGGACGAAACAGAAAACACAGAGCTCGGCGGGAAGCGTTTCGAAGGGTGAACTCTTCTACACGCGCTAGCGACCGTCAGGGAGGAGCCCCGCGGGTGCACGGCCGCGCCAAAGCGGCTCGGAGACGGGCTCCCCCGAGGCCAGGAGCTGCCCTGGCCGTGGACACGCTCGCGCGAAGCTGCTGGTCTTGAAGGCCCGCTCGAATATTGCCTGGCATCTTCCAGGAGCTGCTGGCGGGGAGACGCCTTCACCGCAGCGTAAGGCCGGTTACAGGAGCCGCCTTCGGCCTCGGCGCGGTTGCACGAGTCTCTCCGGTCGCGGGCGGCGGCGGGAGCCGCAGTTATTGCGCTCGGGAGGGAGGGGTGACTGTATGGCTTTAAGCTTGGCACCGGGCGGGGGCGGCTGCCTTGGCCCCTGCCGCGGCGGCCGCGAGGGCTTTTCCTCGTGCGCGGCAGCGTGGGCCCCTCTCCGGCGGCGGGAGGCAGGCAGCGCGCGGCCCGGCCGAGCGGAGGCACACGTGGTGGTAATGGCCGACGTCCGGGATTGTCCGTGGCGTCTCGGCTTCCCTTGGCGCGCTCCAAGAGAGGCAGAGGGCTGCAGTYGCAAGAGCTCTTCAGTGCCCTGAACATACTGCATTGCCCACGGCGCACGGGAGAGGAGGGAGAGAGAGGGGGGGTCAGTGCCAGAAGTACTGCAAGGAGAAGCAGGTAGCGGGAAGCAGAGCAARGAGGCTCATCCAGGCCGGCTAGAGGAGAGAACAGCACGGGATCGAACACGCGTCGTCTTAGCGGTAGAGAGGTTTGACAGCGGTTTATCCTACAGCTAACCCGGGCCGGGACGGATCGGGCGCGTGAGACTCGTCCCAAAAGACCAAGAGGCAAGGTGTTAGTGCCCAGCACATCGTGCGGCGGGATTCGGCCCCGCTGTGCACAACAGGAGGAGGCACCAGCAAAAAGGGCCGGAGACCTGCCTGGGTGAGCAAGGGGCTCTTGGCCAAATTCAGACAGAGGAAGAAAATACACGGGATGTGGAAGAGGGGACAGGCTACCTGGGAGGATTATAGGCATGCAGTCAGGGTATGTAGAGATGCRACAAGGAAGGCTGAAGCCCAKTTGGAATTGGGTCTGGCAAGGGATGTCAAGGACAACAGGAAGGGCTTCTTCAAATACAACAGCAGCAGGAGGAGGACTAGGGAAAATGTGGGTCCGATACTGAATGGGGCGGGGGCCCTGGTGACAAGGGATACAGAGAAGGCAGAATTGCTGAATGCCTTCTGTGCTTCAGTCTGCACTGCTAAGGGCAGCCCCCAGGAATCCCAGAGCGTGGACATGAGGGAGAAAGTCTGGAGAAGGGAAGACTTTCCTTCGGTTGAGGAGGAAAGGATTAGAGACCTTCTGGGCAGGCTAGACATCCACAAACCCATGGGTTAAGATGGGATGCACCCATGGGTACTGAGGGAGCTGGCGGATGTTGTTGCCAGGCCGCTCTCCATCATCTTTGAAAAGTCATGGAGAACTGGAGAGGTGCCTGAGGTGCTGAAGAAARCCAGTGTCACTCCAGTCTTCAAGGAGGAGGACCCAAGCAACTACAGGCTGGTCAGCCTCACCTCCATCCCTGGAAAGGTGATGGAACAGCTCCTTCTGGATGTCATCTCCAGACATACGGAGGAAAAGAAGGTGATCAGATGTAGCCAGCAGGGATTCACCAAGGGGAAATCCTGCTTAACCAATCTGATAGCCTTCCATGATGGAATGACTGGCTGGGTAGATGAGGGGAGAGCAGTGGAGGTTGTGTACCTTGGCTTCAACAAGGCTTTTGTCATTGTCTCCCATAACATCCTCCTAGAAAAGCTCAGGAAGTGTGGGTTAGACGAGTGGACAGTGAGGTGGACTGAGAACTGGCTGAGAGGCAGAGCTCAGAGGGTTGCCATCAGTGGCGCAGAGTCTAGTTGGAGGCCTGTGGCTAGTTGTGTCCCCCAGGGCTCAGTATTGGGTCCCATCCTGTTCAACTTCTTCATCCATGACCTGGATGAGGGGAYRGAGTGCCTCCTCAGCAAGTTTGCTGAAATTACCAAGCTGGGAGGAGTGGCTGAYMCACCTGAGGGCTRYGCTGCCATTCAGAGAGACCTGGCCAGGCTGGAGAATTGGGCAGAGAGGAACCTCACGAGGTTCAACAAGGGCAAGTGCAGAGTCCTGCACCTGGGGAGGAATAACCCTAGGCACCAGTACAGGCTGGGGGCTGCCCTGCTGGAGAGCAGCTCTGCAGAGAAGGACCTGGGAGTGCTGGTGGACAAGTTGACCATGAGCCAGCAATGTGCCCTGTGTCCAGTTCTGCGGTCCCCAGTACGAGAGAGACAGAGCTACTGGAGAGAGTCCAGCGTAGGGCTATGAGGATGATCAGAGGGCTGGAGCACCTGCCCTGCGAGGAACGGCTGCGAGAGCTGGGCCTGCTCAGCCTGGGGAAGAGAAGGCTGAGGGGGATCTGATCAATGTGTCTAAGTACCTGAAGGGAGGGTGTCGGGGGACGGGGACAAACTCTTTYCAGTTGTCCCGTGTGACAGGACAAGAGGCAATGGGCAGAAACTGAAGCACAGGAAGTTCCGCCTGAACGTGAGGGGGGATTTCTTCCCTGGACCAGGTTGCCCAGAGAGGCTGTGGAGTCTCCTTCTCTGGAGATCTTCAAGGCCTGCCTGGATGCAACCCTGTCTAACATGCGCTAGGTGACCCCGCTGAGCCGGGAGGTTGGACTAGATGATCTCCAGAGGTCCCTGCCAACCTTACTGATTCTGTGATTCTATGAACTTCCTCCGCGCGGACACAACCTCTGGACAGCCTGGGGGTGACTGCTGCCTCGGTGCACGTGCCGCAGATGCTGCCTGCCTACAAGGCACTGCRGGATGTGGCAGCTCCGCACAGGAGCTGGCGCCGAGGTCCAGAAATCCAACCTGCTCTGCAGACCACGCTGGGACGGCAGCGATGAGATACGAGCAGGGAGGAAGGTCTGTCTCTGCTGACTGGGAGAGCGGCTCCGGCAGCCCGGTTCTAGCCCGGTGAGCTCGCGGCGTGTTGCACGGATGGAGGGAGAAGGCAGGGATGCAAGCACGGGAGGCAAGGGGGGCATCCAGAGCCCCCAGCGCCAGGCACAGGATCGCAGTAACGCTAATTCACAGCGTGCTTCAAAAAGAACTTACCTTCATTKTGGGCACACGGAAGGACAAACCTCGGGTTAGAGAACAAAACTGAGGCGCAAGGGGAAGGAGGGATGGGACGGACCGAACCACAAAGCGCAGCAGTGGTGGAGCTGGGAGTAGAAAACTGTTCCAGGCTCCCAGTCCTCTGTTCGGGCCGCAGCTCGCTGTAAACACCAAATCTCTGCATCAGTTGGGGGCTCCCCGCAACCCCAGCAGCACCGCAGCTCGACCGAGAACAAACCGCGGCCGCAGCCCAGCCAACAAGCGCCTGCCRCTCTGGGCTCGGCAAACCCGCGGCCCCGAGCGCCGCGGCTTCCTCCAAACACCACCACGCACGCCACCTCAACGCACACGAGCCCGTCGGCTCCGTCCCTCRGCAGGCCCCAGCGCAAAGCTGCGAGAGACCTTCCCTTTCTCCTCTCCGAGGCCGCCGGCAACCCTCCTAGCGCGCAGCCCTGCACCGGGACRGCGAGCGGGGCTCACCGCCTCCCGCGACAGTGGGATGTCGGCACACACAGATGTCTACACAACTGGTAGGTGATGGACTCTGTGGACAGAGCTGGTCATGCAGCGGAGATGAGATGGGTCACTGGAGTGGATGATGGGGAGGAGAAAAAGCACTTCCTTACCAGCTAGCCCTCAGAAAGCAGTGCAACCATCCAAGGAGGGGGTAAATTCCATCAGGCTGTGCAGGAAATGGCAAAGTCCTGGCAGGCATCCTCCTGGAGAAGACACCAGAGATTATGCACCTCAGCATTTGCCAGTGGAGACACAGCGCGCTGGGTTAGACAGGGAGACTCCAGTCCTGGCACAGCTCTGGACCGAGCGAACATGAGAGATGGGTGGGAAAAGGATGCTCAGCTGCTGGCTTCTGTAAGAYGGTGCAATCACAGCTGTGTCAACTCCAGCAGCTGCAGGATAGCTACGGGCCAGAGAAAAGCTCTCGGCTCTAGTAAGAGCCAGGGCACCACAAATTGCTGCTGGGCTTTGCTGCTACATGTCCTCTGTGGCCCCATCCTGCATGAAGTTATAAGAGCTTCCAGGAGAAGTCTGAGACTAACAAACAATCCAACTTCCACCTGACAGTGAAATATTAAAAACAGACACCTGCCCCCTCACATCTTAAAGGAATAAAAAAAAATAAATAAAATAAAAAAATCAAGCAATTAACTCTTTAAAAATATAATTTTATTATGYCGAGTAACAAAAGAAACCGGTTTAAATAAAAGCAGGAAGGTGTCTGGCCCCCGATAGCACCCCCACGCACTGCCCTCCCCAGCCTCGGGCAGTCTCAGCTCCTCGCTCCCGGAGCACCAGCCCCTCTCCACGCAAGCTTGGCTCTCCTGCCCTATCCCCAAGCCTGCCGCTAGAAGGTAGCATYGAGGCTCCTTGAAGACAAACCCCTCTGGAAGCATCAGGGCAGGAGAAGCAGGGACATTAGGGCATAGTAGCCAGCTCACTTCCTCTCCAGATGCCACACTGGCTTTTACGCTGTCACACTAAGGTGGCCTGGCCGGTGAACGGGGGCCGGAGATGGCACAAAGCTCGGGGGCCAGCTGGGCCCGGCTGGCAGAGCAGCACCGGGAGCTTCACGGAGCTGCCCCGGGCAGCGAGGGCCATCTGCCGGGATCCGGGAGAAGTTCAGCAGCTGCCACACTCTCACCTTGCCTTCTTGGCAAGAAGCAGGCCAAAGAGGCTCCAGGGCGGCAAAGCCACCCGGAGGTACCTGCACAGAGAGCGCAGGATCGCAGCACACAGCTAAGCAACGGCTGGTGGAAACCCTCCGACTTTGGAGTGGCCACCGGGAGTAAACCRGGTGGGTGTCAGCGTATCCCGCGCGAGTCGCCCTGCCCTCTCGCGGCGACGGGAAGCTGTCAGGCTGCAGCTCTCGCTCTTCGCAGAGGGAACGTTTGAGCTAGGGGTCACAGCAAACAAACACCACGATCTCCACGCAGGAAGCCAGAAACATAAGGCAAGAGGAACCTTTCCAAGGTGCGAGAAGCAAAACATTAATCCACTCTTAAAGGAAAAGCAGCCCAGGAATTTGCTTTTCCACATCCCATGCCCAGAGAGGTAARGGAAGAAGGCAAAGGGGCTCTTTTGATGTTAGGGCTGAGGATGTCTGTAACATCCCACAACTGACAACCAAACTGGGTTGACAACGAGTGCCAGTGTTTGGGAGGGAGCTCTGAGAACTGAGCTCAAGGCTGCTGCCCTGCGGTCCCCCCCCAGCACACCCCGAAGCAGCACCAAAAACCTCGCTCCCCTCCGCCTGCGCTAGCAGGGGCAGCTCCCTGCGGCCCACGGGCTGGCTCCGTCACTCACGGTGCGTAAAGCACAACGCTGGCCAATTCAGTGGGGACAGGCCACCCCCACAGATGTGCTGACTCTACCTGAGGTTGAAATCTATGCGTGCGACCCACGGAAACCTAACCAGTTAGCTTGACACAAAACACGGCAAGTCTCTGCCCTGGTGCTAACATGCACAGCACTATCTACACCGAATATAAAATGTTCTACATAGAAAAAAAAATCTACAAAATGTGCAAAAATATCCAGCAGCTTTTAATAACGCAATTCAAGTATTGCTAACAAGGTCTGTGACTCCTCTACGCACACTCCAGTGTTAGTAACCTGCAGAGTTGGCTGCCCAGCCCAGCTCTCCCGGCTGCCTCTGCAGGCACGAGGGCTGCTCAGGACATGCTGAGACACGTGCAGGAATCGTTCCTGCGGTGCTGTGGACAGTCCTGCTCTAGTCTGTTGGCCAGAAACCCAAACCAAGAGCACAACGTGAGGTTATCAGAGACCAGCACCCACTCACTGCTTCCTCTGTGTAACTCCAGCTAGGAAGGACGTGACCCTCAAAATTCACCTACTCTTCTATTGCCTTTAAGTGTCCTACAGACAGGATGCAGCCAGGCTTTCCTGGCAAGCTGAGATCAAATCCTACAACCGTCCCTTTCCAAGCAGCATCTCACCATGAGAGCTGCAGAACACTGCACGTTTTTCCTTTTCCCCAGGAAGACGAGGTTCTTCCTAACTTGTGTCCTTGCTGCAAAACACGCTCTTACTGGCTGAAAGAGCCAAAACACTCAGAGCTCTTTAGTACTCCTCAGCGACCAGACAGTAAACAGAATCAATTGACAGCTGGGACATCTAGCCAGCTTCCACATCTGCTGGGAACCAGGGAGCCCTCCCAGGAAAACAGCCACAATTTATCAAGGCACAGCAGCTTCCAGGAAAAAAAAAAAAAAAAAAGAAAGAAAGGAAAAAAGCTGCTCCTGCAGCAGGCTGAGTATCCAACCATTAAGAGATAAAACCCCTCCACATTGGCACAGAGGAGGCGGCAGCATTCATGGAGATATCAGAAATACCAGGCAACTTCCACCTCTGTCAGTCCAAAAGATGAGGCTTGACAGTACAGCTCAGAGCGTGAACTGCTGCCAGTGTCCACCTCCCCTCCTTGGCCCACCTCGTTACTCCTTGCAGTAAACACAGCGACTCTCTGGAGCAGAGGTCAGAGGTCTGGTAGCTCTCCAGACCTATTTGCTTCCCAGGTACAGTGAGGATCCCCTGCTTTCTGCTCGAGTCTGAGGTTCTTGCACRCTGTTACGCTCTATCAGTCGAAAGTCGAAGGTCCACATCACAGTGAGACAAATAAACAAAAATAATAAATAAATAAAAAAAAAGGCAATGTATGGCTCGACTGAGTCTTTGGCAGCTCTGCATCACAGGGCTGTCCCGCCTGAGGCCAAGGAGATGGTAAGAGGGGAAGGTATTGGCTGGAGTTAGGTGCAGGCACAACAGGCACTGGGCTATGTCACAGCACCACTAGGGAATGCCTCCTACCATGCTGGTGTCGGTTTTGGCTCCAAAGGAGGGGATTTCATTTTTAGGACTGGACGGGGTCCCGACCTCTGGCTGAATAAATCCTCTTCTGTCTATCAAACTGGAAAACAAGAGGGAGAGTGTAAAGGGAGAGGAGTTACAACTCTCACAGAATAAAGGCTATAAGCTACACAGTAGCTAAATCAACCAGTTTCTACAGAAAGAGATACCTGGCACAAAACAGGGCATTTAAAGCTTGGACAAGGGGAAGAAAGGGTAAGTCTGGTAGTGAAAATTCCCTTCCCCTAGTCTCATGAGAGCTGCCAAGTGAAGAAGCAGAAAACATGCTGCAGTCAGTACAGCATCTTGGTTTGCTCAGCCACCCCAAGCAATTGCCCCCATCCTAGCACTGAGTTTTAAAGCAGAAGATCTTGATCCATTCAGTGTCAAGCATATGTGCTCAGAAGCTGCTGTCTCAGCTGGCCTAGGCAGCTAAATCAACTCTGTCCACAAAATCAGGATCCTCCTGACATCTAGACACCCCCAGCGCAAGGATGGGAGCTCACATGCCACAGCCGTTCAGAAATGGGTCTCCTTGTGGGAGCTGCTAACCAAAGCATCAGCAGGAGCGGTATGGACAACACAGCTTCCTGTCTTTTAGGCAAACCACAAACATATCACTCAAGCCACCACAGTCTTTAGTCAGTAAAAGCTCTGGGTCACCACAAACCCAAATGGGAACTGGGGAAGGGACTTTACAACAGGAAAACAACATAAATGAGAAAAGGCTTGGAGTAAAATGCAACTCTCCTGCCACACAGCTCAGCTCTCTCAGTCTGCAGATGTATCATTACCAAAAGGCAACAGTGGCATTTCAGCACCTTGGGACCAGTCAGAAGGTTAGGGGTACTTCAGAGAGCAGGGCAGGACACAAAAAGAGAACACATCGACTCTAGCTATGTGACCTTACTTGAAACCTTAAACACCTTCCCTGCTGTCACATTACACTGAGTTGGCACCTCTGGGATGCTCTGTGTAAATCCAGATCGGATCCCAAACAAAACATTGTCTCAAGGAGACCTGTGTGCCCTAGACAGACTAAGAGCTCCCAAGTCAGAGTGCAGGTCCTCAACCTGCACCTCAACCAGCAGCCAAGTGCTAGAGGACTCCAGTCTAACTCTGCCCAATTGCACCCTCTTGTGACAAAGCAGTGATAATTCCACACCGGTGACTGGACTGAAGGAAACGCAGCCTGGAGCTGCCCATGCTCCAGGCCCAAAGTTTTATTTCACTACACTTGGAGGGAACTGCCTGCCTTTGCCTCTGTTTTAATAGTTGTTCTGGTTAACTCACAGGTAAGAGAAATTGGTAGGATGCTATAAAGCAGTTCAGGCAATCTGAATGTTGCTTAAACACCTGCCTGGTGCAGATCCCTGCTGACTACTTGCCAAGAGTTACAGCCTGATGCTCAATTCTTGCAGTACAGGAATTAAATCTACTTTTATGTTTCTCCAGTCTTTCTCTGCAGAGACCAGGAAACTGCTTCCTCTTCTTCATGGATGAGGGATGTTCAGCATCATGGGAGTAGATGTGTTTGGCTGACACAATCTCTTGTGAATCATAATAAACCTGTGCTTTCTGGGGCCCCTCTCACAGAGCAGGATGCACTTCCTAATATAGTAGAGGTCAAAAGCTCTTACCTGGGATGGAATGGTCCACACAGCACTGCACAGCAGTTTGTGAGGATACTTTTATGGCTGTAAGGATTAGCAAACTCTGAGCCTCTCTTATTTGACCAGGATCCTTTGATCTGAAAGGAAAAAAAATATGTTCAAATTAAGATGGGAAAGATGCGATACGAGACAGTTACATGATAACAGAGTCAGTTCAAATCCTTGCTCAGAAGGCAAAAAGCTTCTGGCTTGCTCCTCCTCTTTGCTTTAGAAAGGAGGACAGCTACAGAAAGGCAGCCAGAGGAGACAGCAATATGTTCTCCTGCCTTTGCCAAGGTTCGACCCCATGACTACATAGCTCCGAAGCTGTGCCCTCCTCAAGCTTCATGGAAACTTACTTGTTAGTGTCACTGCCTTCAACTCCAGCCTCTTTTTCCCTCATTTTCTACCAGGCTGAAAGCTCACCAGAGCAGAGCTTCTAGCTAATGGTACCTCCTGTGCTCCTCAGGCTAAACAAACAGCAAGGGGATTCCCAGGCCATTCCACTAACACAAGGAAACAATGTCATCTGCCCACACCCTGAGCAGCTGTCACTGGGACTGATTTTGAAACCCCAGTCAAGTCAACCATAGGCACACAAGAGTGGGCAGATGCTATACCCGGCCTCAAGCCACTGGCTGAAGCGAACCATTTACTACCACATTTCCTCTTCTTGTTTTTACTTCCTCTCCCCAGGTGCAGCCCAAGTCTGGCAATGCGGGCAATGCAATGAGAGAAGCAATGGGCCGTATGCTCTGGACTCAGTGCCTCTGTGCTCTCAGCACCAGGATGCAACCTTCATAGTGTTCCATAGTTTTGCCAATACCTCTAAACACAACAGAGGAGGAGGGAAAAAACGCAGACATTTCTTCTGTAGCGATGTAAGCAAGCATTACAGGTATTTGTGACTAGAAGGACAAATTTTGATTCCTTCCAAGGATCAGATAGATCCTGCTTTTCCATGCAATCTGCCTTGCCATACAATCTCATTTGGCTCTCTGAGTCTGCACGCATCACAGTCTTTAGAGTAAATATCTTTAGAAGATGTCTGTACATTATTTGCCTATTACACTTGAGGAACTGACGGAGACAAAGGGACTTGCCCAGGGTCTCACAGGAAATCTGTGGTTACACAGAATGCTGAATTAAGATCACCCATGTCCCAAGCTAAAACCCAAATCTCAGGGGGTAGTTGTCTTTTTTAAATCTCAGAACTCCAAATTTTAAACAAGGCCGCATATCGGCCAGGGGGAAAAAAAAAAAAAAAAGCGTGCAACCTTTCGAACATCTCAGCTAGTTATTTCCTAGCCTGACACTGCCAAGTAACATCTGCTGCCCTCCCAACATGATGCCCTGCTGCTGTTGYGCGCTGTTTTCTCCCCACTCAGCTATCTGCCTTAGGCACAGGATATTTGCTTTGCTATGAATTACTATAGGCAATGCAAACAGAATGCTTTACTCAACACACCGCACCAAGGCACCCAGTCGAGGACTCCTTGAAAACCCCACCTTACTCAGAACATAGCAGGGCTGGCAGCCCCACTTGCACMTTTCAGGGCCTGCTCCGTGAAAAGACAAGCATCTAGGTACTCACATCTTCGTTCGTTGTCAAGTTGGAGGCAACTAAATAAGTGTGAAAACCTGAGAGGCCCAAAATAGACCAGACTGAGAAAAAACAAATCACCAGCTCCAGTACAGTGAGAAAAGTCAAGGAAATCTCAGGGAACAAAATCTTCTTGCAGGGAGAGGCAAAGGGCTGTTTTGGGAGGTACTCATGGTGAAGACCACAGGTCCTGGGCCTTGTAAGCACCCTGGCTTCTGAGGGTTTGGCCAAGAAGCCCACACAACACAGGTACAAGCCCACCTCTCCTTTTAGGGAAAAGACTCCCCCACTCCCAACAAGTGGAGAGTATTTCAGCTATGAAGGCAGGTAAGCTGCTACCTTCCCAGTCCCTGTGCTGATCTGAGGGCATTCACCAAGGCACAGTCTACTCTAGCCATTCCCCTTTCCACATAATCTTGCAAGCTGCAAAACAATTCTGCTACCAAGCCTTAGTCCCTGCCTTAATGAGCAGAGAAATGATATTCCAGCTGTGGCAGTGACCTAAATACGGAATTAAAAGTCCTACTTGTTTGGTGCTGGTATCAGTCTACAAATGGAGAGATGCCTGCCTGCCCCAACCAGGTAGCTAGGAGCCTAAATTAGGTTTTGGAAAGTACATGAGGGTGCCCCTTGAAAGAACTTATTGCACTTCCATGTTACACTACTAGTGTTGCTGCATCAGAGCTTGGCCGTCTGAGCTACTCATAGCATTAGAAGGATATCTTGCAGGTGTTGTCTTCAGAGTGGTGAGGAATCCATCTCTCTGAGAGCCTGCAAAGCAAAAACGGGACAAGGAACTACCTTCAATCAGGCAGTCTTGCATCTCCTGCTCCACTCCCGAGTACACAGCCACCCCCCTGCAGGTCAGACGATCTGCCTGGCTGCGCATGAAATATATGCGGTCTGTAACTTTGCAGAAACGTCAGTAARCAGACAGAGCTCCACGGGGTTCAGGGCTGACAGGCAAGCCGTTTTCCCTGTGAGATCCAGGGTACATGTGCCCAAAGCCCTCCAGCCCACTGCTGCCTTAGCACGACACACAACTCATCTGCTCTGTGGGGAACAACCTAGTCACCAAGTGTCACGATTTCTCTGCAGTAAGGTGCAGGGTGGATCCAAGGTTCCCTGCAGTCTGAGGCCCAGTTTATTCGGGCAATGCTGCATTCATGCTCGTATTAAATCAGCAAAGACCAGACCCTTCCCCTACTCTGTCCACTAAGAACAGTGATCTCGTGCTGCAGTAGGGCCTCAAGTCGCTTATCGCCAGGAGCGTAGTGCTCAACGCTACTAGTATCCGCAGTACTTACGCAGAGTGAGGTGGGTGACAACACAAGCAAAGATGAAGGCTGTCAGGAAGGAGAGGGAGAGGATGAAGGCATAGAAGTAGCGATAGTTGCGCTTCCCCACACAGTTGCCCACCCAGGGGCAGTGGTGATCAAACCTCTCTGAAACAAAAGGAACATTGTGAGGACTGCTGTCACCTTGCACACAGCATCAGAGCAAACTCTGCCGAACCTCCGCAAATCCAGGGGCTGCAAACTGAGTTTCCACCCGCCACCCTTTAAGGTCAGAACTTCTTAGCAGCAGTACATTAGCACAAAGTTTCAGCAAAGCGCTACAGCCTGCTCGCATGCCCTTTTATAACACTAAAGGCCAAACCGTTCCTCTCTCCAAACCCTGCGTAAGTACTAACCTTGTGACCAGTAACATCTACCATTACTAAAACCGAAAGAAGGGAAAATGCAGATGTTTTTCCACTCTCTGGCAGTAGTGGGTGTGTGCACTCAGCGCTGCTGCTCCCCTTCTGTGCATCGGTCCCCCCCCCTTCTTCCGAGCAGAAAATAATTTTCAAAGTTGTGAAGTTACGCCTCTAAAACCACACAAACTGCCTGGGAACCCAGAGCAGGTGCAATACATCTGGAAACAAGCCTAGCTGTCTTCTAATGAAAGGGTTGTATTTAAAACTAACAGAACTGCTGTAACCGTAGCACAGGGGCGACTAATGCAAGTAAAACTCAACAAAGTAGGAACATGTCTGTTCCTCCAGAAGGCTCCCCTCTGCATGCTATCCCAGCCACGGCTGCTTTCCAGTGAGTCATTCTAGAGCAAGGAGGAGTCACAACTATCCTCAAACACATGGCACCCAGCAACTCTCAGACTTTCCTTTACCCGAGTCTTTGGGTCCTGCAACACTCTCAGGTCAGTCGTTCCGTTCGTTCTTCAAGCTGCCCTTGCAGACAGCGTACTGCACAGCCTCCGGTTGCGTGCGGCGCACAACCAGGAGCCTACCCATGAGGAGCCTACTCTCTGGACATGCTGTTCAAACAAACGCCACCCTCCTGACARTTCAAGTTGCTGTTGCATGGCCAGATTGAGTGGGGAACCTCATGTCATCCTCACACTTCTTGCCCTGCTCATCCCCCTGCACTTGCCTAGGGCCTGGYTGTGTGGAGCTACCAGAGGCTTTTCTTCACATCTTCATTCTCTCCTGTTCCTCCTGTCCCACCAGAACCTGAGGGCAYAGCAGGAGGACACAGAAGGGCTAAATCAGAATCTATGCTGGCTGGGGGGCAGCCCTGCCTACAGCCAGGTCGCAGACAGGGAGCCCGTAGCACTGTTCCACCACTCTGCCTCTGGGGAAGGCTTTAATCACACCTCATGATACAGTCCTCCCAGAACCACAGAAAGAGAAGGCACAGAGAACTGGACGTGGTGTCCCCCAGCCCCAAACCACTGCACTGGCGTTGCTCTCATTTTAAACAGGAACAAGAAAGACTACTTAGTACTTCGCTTCACAGTCCCTTAAAGGAGCAAAACCAATCTGCCCGGGAATCTAACACACTCGCCCGCCCCTCTCCCACAAGGGATGTCCGCACATTTCCAGCCTCTGGACTTACCGACACAGTTGTCGCAGACACTGCAGTGAGAGGTTCGAGGAGGGCGGAACATTTTGCAGGTGTAGCAGTACTTTAGTTTCACCACGTACTTGTTTATGACCACTTCCATCGTGCGGGCTGGCGGGCGATAGGTAGAGGTACCCATGCTATCTGCAAGGGGAAGGAGGGACAGTCAAACCGGGGCAGGTGAAATCTTACCTAGCACATGTCCCAGCCAAAGCCCCCAAGCCAAGCGGCTTCCTGGCAGAATAAGGGATGGCACGTGCTCGCCTACTCTCATCACTTTAATGCTAAAGCTGAGAGGCAGCTCAGCCTACGGGATTTGTTTCAGAGTGGGCAGCCAGGAACTCCAGTCAGCTCCTTAGAGCACTGTTTACGTTCTCTTTGCTGTGTGTTCAGTGGAAATGCTGCTGGGATGCCAAGAGGAAATAATATCTGCCCAACACTTTGAAAACATAAAACAATATATAAATAGCAAGCATAAAAGCAGCAGGGTCAACGTGCCCAGTAACACCAACTCATCTCTACACGTCTAACAGATCACAGCAAAAGCAGGCACATGATCTGTTAACGCACACGCGGCTCCTCCTCTACTGTATGCACAGCATCAAAGTTACAGAAGTCAGGGAACCGTCACGTTAGGGTAACCTCAGCAAAAGCATCCTCAGCCACTGCCAGAGCACAGCTCTCCAACCTGCAGCTGAAGCCAGCAGCACAGCCGTGCTCAAGAGACTCATTTTCAYGATAGAAGGGAAGGAGGGCAGACAGGTCTCAAGTGCTCCAGACAGATTTCACTGAAATTTGACACATGTGTATTAATAGCACAAGGGGAACTTCTCTCTCTTGGYTGAAATTGAAGATTTTTTAAGGACACTACAAGTTGCATTTGGCTGTGCTAGTATYTGACTATTAATTTGGGACTGACAGCTGCAGTCTCTTTCTCTGATCAGCAACAGTGAGAGCTGGGAAACCTCTGTATCATGTTTGCAATTTTGGGGGTCATTTCATAACTCATCTAGCTCACTCTTAAAAGAACCTTCCCAACTTTGATGAAATGTTTGAAAACAGAGATCTACCAGTGAGTGGGCTAAGATGAAAATGAATGGATTATATTAACAGTAACAGCTGGCACAACTGGCAGCTTCTGCARCCAGCTACCAGCTTTACGCACTTTTAAATAGAAACATGGGTAACCGCYCTGAGGATATTTTAAAACTAGCTGTATGGGTAGACCCAGAATTATTGCCCTGCAACCATTTTCAGCAGGGACAGATTCAACTCGTCTCACATTAGCTTGCTAAGGCATCTGTTATAAAGGACGACATCAAAGCAGTCCACAGATCCTGACTGCATACACTTTCTTGGCTACCATAAAGACAGTCTGACAGAGTTTTTAGACAGGGACAGATATTAGCAATCTGTTAGAAACCGTTAATAAATGAGACCTTGAGGTGCAGCAGGCTAAAGAGCAAATCATAACCTTAAAAAAACCCATTCATTTCTAAATTAATTATCCTAAGTCCTAGCCACCAATATTTTGCAGGAAAACTTATGGGGTAAGATCCCTCCTAGTTTGGACAACATTCAAAGTAATTAACTCCGTGTAAGAAAAGGGCATAGGCACAGGCACTCTCACTCTCTACCCTCTCTTTCAGCAAAACAGAGAAGCAGAACAGCTAGCCAGCCCTTTCAGCACCAAGCCTGCAAGTCTGTCCTCAGGATCAGGCTCTTTTTTTGAGAGGCACAAACAGGGTGTGGGTGGTTAACAGCAGCAGCAGTTGCTGAGTTAAGTCTTTTGCTGTCACCACTTCACCTGTCCCAGWGTGTCCTTCAGGAAGGATGGGATTTGCAAAGAGTTTCAGAGAAGTCAAGATGAGCCCAAATGAAATTCCGTGACAGCCAGAAGCACAGAAAAGGCTACTTGAAACTCCAGGCAAAATCTGTTCCATGCACATATGCGTCAACTTCATGGTATTGGTCAGTACTATGCAAAACTACAGACAAGCAAAAATGCYCCTGGAACAGGACACCTACTCTCTCCAGTTGAGCTTTGGTGCCTTCACCTGGAGACCTATTTAGCACTGGTATAACTGCATTCACACAAACAGAATGAAATATGTATAGAAAAGCAAGGATGTRGGGGCTAAACACAGCATACAGCCTTTTTCCTTATAAGGTTTAAGCTTTTGAGCTCAATCCTCACTGTCTGCAGCCCAGCATAAGTAGAGATTTGTTGTGGTTTACCAGAAGCAGCTCTGAAATCCACTAAAACCAGCAGGAGTCTCCATGAGGGGTGGTGCACTTGCAGTTAACACACAGATTACATGCCCAGTCCCTTCTCACAGAAGTCTTCAGAAAAAATCCCAGCGTCAGTCATCTCCCCCCTCCACTCCAGGCACATCAGCCAGGAACCTGGCAGGGTGCTTTAAGGCTACAAATCCACGGTCCCTTTACTTCACCATTTCTCCCATAAAGTCAGTCCTGCTCTCTGCTCCCCTGCTTCATCRTTCTGCCACCTTCCCTGTGCTGACAGTAGCAAGAAACACCACGTCAGTGTTTGTCCAGGCAAATCCCTGCTCCTGCTCACTGGGTGACTGCCCAAACACCAATGCAAGGCAGTAGCAAGAACAGTCAAAGACAAGATTACTCATTCAGCAGTAGACTACATTCAAAATAGATTCAGCTGACTGCAGAACCATTCTSAGGGTAGAAATGGTCTTTTTTTCAGCACTAGTTGAGTTTAGCTGCAACTGTCTCATTAAAACAGAAAAAGAAGGCTTCATTTCTGCATGTTTTTCGACAGACTTCTCTGATCCAGAAAGCTAACTCAAGGATCCTGTTTGTCACCTGCTGGCCATGGGAACTTCTCCCTTCAAATTCCAGAAGATGGAGGAATAGCAACAAAAGGCCAAGCATGAATGTTTTTTATCTTCCAGGCATGCTTCTGGTTTCAGCAGCTTTAAAAATATTACTTAGTTAATCCTCATCAGCTTTCCTTCTTATCAGGGTCTCTATATTACAGCCATGTTACATGGTGAAAATAGAAAATATGTTGCAGTAGCAATGAATTGGTTCTTCCAGGAGGGAAAAAAGGAAAGAAAAAACAAGTTTTGCAGCCTGGACTAGAATCTAGAATTCAGAGAAAATTCCGTGGAATTCAGATCATCACAAATCCCAGCCCCAGATCTGAATCAATGCTCAGATCATGAAAACACTGTCGCTGCTTAAAAGCACGGCACAGAGTGATTATGACGGAAGACTCTACTTCTCCAGTTGCTGGTAAACAGACTCGACCGGTATGAACATTTAGGGCACTGATACTGCCAGTTCCCCATCATCTGAACTCTGCATGAGGCTACAGCCCAGTCAAGTCTCAGTCCTGAGGACAAGAATAGATACAGCCTCCAATCCCTTGCACASGGCTTTGCCTGGGAAAGTGATGGGATTAAACAGAAAAGGAAACCACCACTGCTTCTCTGCAGATCCCCTTCTTAAGGGGCAGCCTGCTGTGCTACRGGAGCTTGTCACACCTCTCTCACCAGGGCTCCTAAGACACTGCAGAGCCTCCTGATCTAATGCTCTGGCCCCTTTTGTCCTGAGATGACCGCTAAGGCACCAAGACTCGCTGAGCCTGAAATGCACACACACACACACACATGCACTGAAGCAAACACCAGAGAAGGAACAGAGGTCTTACCGATTCGCTTTTCCAGGTCTGCAGCTTCACTTGGGGTGGCTCGAGGCAGGATACCTGGATCTCTGAAGCTTGTCTGGAGCAGACAACTGATGACAAAGAAGAAGAGGACAGCTGCAATGATGGGGATGGCCAGGGTCAGATGACTTGCAAGGAAGGGGCAGCTGTTAAAAAAGAAAGAAAGAAAGAAAGAAAGATCATTACAGACCATCCATACAGCACTTGCTATCAGCTATCACACTAAATATTATAAATTACTGTGGCATAGTGGACTAAAACACTGCTGCTTTGCAGAGACCTCCGGAACAGTAATTACCCAGATAGCACCCTGCAGCTCTGGAGTTGCACTGAGAAGATAGGGTCTTTGAAGCAAAGACAGCAATGTGAGCTCCTATATACAGCTTCTTGGTCTTTCTGAAGTGTCAGAACAGTGTTTCTAAAACCTGCCAGCTATTTCAAAGCCTGGTCATCTTCTACAACAGTAGCATCAAGCATATATGAAAAATGCCCTAAGCTAACAAGATCAAAATTGCCATGAATGCRATCCCACTTGGTCCAACACATGAAGCTGAAAGGGAAATTGGCTTTGGTTCAACACAGCTTTGCTGTCTCTGGATGACTTGTGTGTGCCCTTCATAGTGCTCCAGATGTTTGAGCAGGGACGCATTTCAGAACTGAAACTGCTGCGACAAGCCAGCATGCATCTAAACATACGATGCCYGTTCCTGGGCTCCTACAGGTAATGGCAGGACCTGAGGCCGTTCTCCTGTACGCAGGGACCAGAACAATTGCAGACTGCCGCAGGGCAGCTCAGTTCCTCGCAGAACAACATGCTAAGACCTCCGATAAACACAATTCTTCACATAACGCAGTGCTGGAGCCCCCCCCCTCAATTCCTCGCTCTGCAAAGGGATTTGCTATTATAAGAAACTGATAAATAACCCGGACTTGAGCACAGACATGCAAGTCGTTGAAGCCCCAATGGCCATGGGCGGTACTAAGTCTCAATAACATTAGGAGGGCAGTTCAAAAGGATTAAGCAACTTTTGTTTCAACTCCCAAGCTCAGCTGTTCAGAACAAAGCAGCCATCAAACAACAAAACCCCTCTGGCTTGAGACCAGCTCTACTGCCCAAAACCCCTCAATCCGCTCTGAGATCAAGGCACAGAAGGGCCTCTGAAACAAGACACAGGCTTTCCTGACACCCCTTTTCTGGGAGAGTCTCTGGACCCCTCCTTCATCCTTCAGGCAAAAGAAAAGAAAAAAAAAGAATCACATAAAAAATGTGAACTGCAGACACAGCTAAGATGTATTGCTATGTATCTAGCAAACCATAACCCATGCAACAGAAGTGTACCACTATAATAACAACCTGGAAAGCCCCAGGGCATCTTCAACCAAGAAAGAGTGACTAGGCAAGAAGAGAGGAGGAGAGCAGATGTCCTTTACTTGGCCCTGTTCAAAGCAGTTACTGTGCTATTACCATCCATTAGTTTCAGACACAGCAGAGAAAGCTGTCAAAGAGTCACAGATGACACTACGAAAGGAGGTTTTGCACAGGTATCTATTACTGCCTCCCACAGCTGCCTACCAGTTTCAGCTTGTCTGACTGCTCTTTCTCAGAACCTCTAATCTGACCAAATCCCTCAAGACCTCTGACTGCAGGCTCGGGCAGCCACGCTCTGGGACTCAGAAAGGTAACACGGCGATCCTAAGGCAGGTATGAACCCTCCAGGTCATACAGTAGTACGGAAAACAAGCTCCCTTCCCTCCTAAGAGGCACAGAGACAGAACAGCAGAAGCCCTAGGAGATGTCAAGAACAAATTGAGCTCCCTCCCCAGCTCCTCTCAGGCAGTGCAGGACATAACGGGGCATTCTGGGCTCTCCCTTCCTGCAGGGCACAGGGAGCTTCCCTGGGCTGGCTCAAAGCCACCTTCTCAAAAGGAGAAGGGATTTAGGGAGATGCAGTTCCCCCTTTCCCAGACACAGCTGCATAAGGAAATAAGAGCTCCAGCATGGACCATCAAGGTTTCAACCCTAGAAAGGCTTTTGCCATTCATCAAGTGCTTTTGAGAGAAACTCTATTCCTACCTTCTCCACCCACCAAATGCACCATTCTTACTGATCTTCTGGCTGCACGGACCAGTTCTCTCCTTGGTAGGCTTGAAGGAGGAGAGATTGCAAGGCTCTGAAGAGACAAGGAGGGCATCCCACGACAGGGAGCTGAGGCAATTCTCTGCTTTGGTCACTGAGGATGTTAAAGCTATTGACAACACCAGACTCAGCAAACAAGATCCAGGGCTGCCTCTACCCATCCCAGCACAGAAGAAAGTCAGTGGAAGAGAGTGGACAAGTCAGCGAGCTCTCTGGCAGCGCAGAGGGGGGGATCTGGGGTAGAAGAGGGGCATCCCTCTTTCCAGCCAAGGGATCCTTGGAGACAGGGAAAGAGGAACCAGTGCTTCCCCCCAAAGTGGGGCTGGGAGCTTTATAGCAGGGGAGCGATTTAAGGGAAGACGGGGGGAAAAGGGAGCAACACCGGGGTCTTGTACGGGGGAGAGGCGCCYGCCTGCAGCTCTCCTCCCTCCCACCAAGAGGGCACACCGGGTGGCCGAGGGGCCAACTAGGACACGTGTGAGCGGGGACAGGTCCCCTCCAGCCAGCGGCTCGGCAGAGGGGGGCGGCAGTCACTCAGAGACCCCAGGCCCTGGCRGAGAACGATCTGGGGAAGCGGGGGGGGGGGCACCGACCCCAAAGCGGGGGGTCAGACCTCACAAATCTTCACCCCTGCAGGGAAGAGGGGAGGACAGCGCTAGATCCCCCTACGGAGGGGCAGACCCCAGCGAGCGGAGCGCCCAGAGCCCCGGTCAAAATGAGCAGATCCCAGAGCCCCCCAGTATGGGGGGGGGGGAGCAGGCCCCACGAGGGCGACCTCAGAGCCCCC
>NW_028186305.1:187514-198505 GCF_003343005.1 Rhea americana
GCCCAGGGGGGGCTGCGCACGCTCACACTCACACCTGGGGGGCTGCGCACACGCACACAGCCCTGGGGGGCTGCGCACGCTCACACTCACACCTGGGGGAGCTGCGCACGCTCACACAGCCCTGGGGGAGCTGCGCACACTCACAGAGCTGAAGGAGCTGCACACACTCACACAGCCCTGGGGGAGTTGTGCACACTCACGCTCACACCTGGAGGAGCTGCACACACTCACATAGCCCTGGGGGAGCTGTGCACACTCACACTCACACCTGGGGGAGCTGCGCACACTCACAGCCCTGGGGGAGCTGTGCACACTCACGCTCACACCTGGAGGAGCTGCACACACTCACACAGCCCTGGGGGAGCTGCGCACACTCACACTCACACATGGAGGAGCTGCACACACTCACACAGCCCTGGGGGAGCTGTGCACACTCACGCTCACACCTGGGGGAGCTGCGCACACTCACAGAGCTGGAGGAGCTGCACACACTCACACACAACCCTGGGGGAGCTGTGCACACTCACACACCTGGGGGAGCTGCACACACACACACACACACACACACAAAATCGTGTGGTAAGATACCCACATACACACTCAGCATCCTGTGTTGAACAGCCCCCCCCGCGCAGCCCTGTGATGAACCCCCGTCGCCAGCACATGCGTGTGCACACACACACGCAGCCCTGCGATGAAAGCCCCTTGCACACACACGCTCTGCAGTGAAGCCTCGCGCACGTTCCGGGCGTTTTGGAGGGGAAGAACGTGGTCGCACGGAGAAAGGACGTTCCCCAGGAACAGCTGGGCCGTGTCCCGGGGCCGGGCCGGGCCGGAGAGCGGCTCCGGCACCAGCCACGCCAGGCGCCTTCGAAGGCTTGGATTTGGGTCGGGACAACCTTTCAGAAGCCYGCGGTAAGACCAGCGTGCAGTAGCAGACGTTCGTGAAATTCTGCCACGGATTTGGAAGGTTTAAACAGCCTCCCCCGGTTTGCTGCAGGCTTGYGTTTACATTTTAGGGTCTCTTTAGCATGTCATTACAGGGCGGGATGTTTCGTGTGTTCTGGAACGTACACAAGTCTGCCTTCGCACTGCTCGACGTTTGCCCTGTTTCCGAAGAAACTCTCCGATTAAAGCTTGCTGCGAGCAGGACCTAAACACAGGGCTTCGGCTTTGAAACCAGTGCGAAAGGTGAACTGCAGAGCTGCTGTCTGGGGGCGAAAACTAACAGGCTCTAAACTCACTTAGCAGCTGGACGAAGAGTCAAAGCCTGCAGAAGTGGCGACAAACAGCAGCGCTTTCCTCTTACGGAAGAGTYGATCCTTTCAGAACGGCGGCGCTTGCAAGGAAGCGTGGTTTAGGCTGAAAGCAGCTACGGTCTCCCCTTCGACAGCGCGATCTCGGAGCTCTGCGCRTGCCGCGCTTTGGGTGGGCTCACCAGCTGAAGGACCCCAAGCCGTGGGTGAGACAAGGAAGCATCGCAGTCTCTAGTCTAAGAGGTGCTGGTCTCCGGATGCAAACTGCCAGGACGTGCGCTAGCTGGCRGGAGAGCAGAAAATGCTGTTCTGACGATCCTCCGCTCGCTGTTGAGTAGAGCAGGGAATAACCCCCTGTCCCTTGAAGCCCATTTCCCATCCCAGGACCATCCCTGTCGCACCTCCCACCCACTCCAGTGCAGGAAGCGTCACTTCACTGAATAGGAGCAAACTATGGTTCCTGTAAAATCTATTAACTTTTATTGGCGATATTCATGTACCGACACGCCAACTTCCACGCCCCCATCCCCCAGCGCTGAGCCGCAGCACCGCAGTCCCCTCCGCAAGCCCCTAGCAGCAGTCCCGGAGAACGGCTGTAGCCGTCCCGGTGCCGTTTGCAGCTCCTCAGCAGCTCTCGCGCACTGACACTGGTTCCTCTCCCCCTCTCGCCCCTCCTGCGTCTCCCCCATGGCAGCGCGGCCCCACGGCCACCCCTCTGCTCCATGCCCCCCCGCAGCGGGCGGCCTGCTCCGACCCGCGTCTGCCAGCTGCGCGCCGACGGTGCAGACCGTGACGGCGCGCGGCGCTGCAGCTGGACGGGCGCCGTGCAGCGGAGGCTCACACGTGCAGCAGCTCCGGCGCGCCGCAGCTGCTGCCGCTGCCACCGCCTCCCTGCCACACGGCCCGATGCACTGAGTCAAGTGCTTTGGCAAAGAGCGAGCTTGAGCGGCACGTACAGCACAACAGGATCCTCCCGCAGAGGCTGGGAATACTTGGGTTGCAGGAGGTGTTTGTTGTGATTTCAAAAACACTTCCCTGAGGTTTTCCACCAGCTGAGAATCTGGCAGCAACAGATCTTTGCCATAAATAATTGCTCAGGGACAGAACTTCACAGAAGACCTAACGGACGCGCATTCCCTCTTCCCAGCGAACKTAGGCAACTCCTGGCCGTCAGTAAAGAGCAGGGGCAGGACACTCCAAGAGTCACAGCAAAGAGAACATGCCCATTTTAGACATGGTCACACGCCAACAGTTCTGTAACTGAGCAATTAGTAATTGCGTAAAACAGCCTTATAATCTTTACAATTGACGTAATAGCACCATTACATTTTCAGAAGAAGTGAGCTCTGCTTCTGACTTGTACGTCTGCCCCTCTACCAGCCTGTAGAAATAGATTCTCCCAATTGCTAGCTATGTCCAAGGCAAGAAGTTGCAGTGCAGGATCAGTCCCAGTAGCCAGTAGGACAGGAAGTATCCAAGAATGCATTTGGTGAGGGGGGTACTTAATCTATAGTTGAGCAGTAATCTCCCAATGGGGTTTTCAGAAATCCCTTTCTCATAGGAGCCAGCAAGAGAGTTACCTAAAACAGACTTATCAGAGGGAGATGCTGTAGTTGGATTATCAGTCCCTTCACTCCAGAGCAAAGGTTCGTAYTCTTGAAGCAGGTGAGCAGAGAACCAGTACAGGATTGGCGTGGAGGAACCAAGGAACCTCGTTAGAACCTGAAAACAGGCAGAGAGAGAACCCCATAAATTGCAGGTCTTTGACTCTAACCAGCACTGATTCTGAAGAATGGAAGGAGCAATCTATCTGCCTGGAACAGATTACTGATAGAGAGGAATGAAATACAGCCCTACTACCTGGTGTCAGGATTTACTACACTTGGAATGAAACCTCTCTCAGCTCAGGGCTGCTTTATTTATGAAGCTGGTCGTGTGAGCAGCCAAGCGGTCTCCAGGTTTTGGACAAACAAAYTGCCACAAAATCACTGAAATCCTTGTCACAGTCCAGCTCAGGATCTGGGCAGCAGCAGCAGCTTCAGGAGAGATTTGAACCTCAACGTTCAACCATTTCTCCTGGATTTTCACTGGAACCCCCAATCTTTAGGATCATYACCTGTATCCTGAAAACGCCCTGAAACACTTTCAAGGGACTGGCAACAGGCTCTGGATCCTTTCACTGCCGCCCATTCAAATTCTACCCAACACAATAATGACCCAGTATCCTTATCCTCTGACAGCTGCTCAGCAGGATTTGGCAAACCTTCCTAAAAATTAGACACCTCTTTGATCCAAGTCCTAGTATCTTCATCATATGAAGCAACCTCCCTTCAGGAATTCTCCAGGAAACAAGAGGAACTAAACGGTTCTGGAAACTGACTGGGGAAATTGCTCCTAGAGAGGAAAGATAAAGCTTTGGGAAGCAATGTTTGCATTCTCCTATGCCTGTCCTGCAGCTTTGAGAACTGTAGGTTTTGTGACTGTCACTGAGTCACCTCAGCCCCTACACTGTATTCCCGTCAAGAAATCACTTCTCTGTGTTGCTATGAATGTCATACCTGCACGTGCATGCAGAAGACTCCAAACAGCAGCAGGACTGTGGCATGGACCACGTACACCAAGACAGCAGGGCAGCAAAATCCAGTTCCTCGTTTACTCTCTCCTTGTTCTTCTTCATTCTTTCTCCTCTCTAGACCAAGAGTTAGGCAGTGCCGTGGGTTTGCAGTGAGGTAGGTCCAGGCAGCCCATGAGCCCAGAAGTGTGACAGGCAAAGCAAGCAAGAAATTCGGTACCTGTCTGAGCTCAAAATACCTTAGAAAGCCCACATTCCAGTAAGCCTCTTGAATATAGGAATATACCAAAGGGAGCCGCTGTGAACACCAAGGGGGTTTAAGCCTATTCATTGCTGCTAAACGATAGCCCTTGTCCAGAGCTAGCTGCAGCAGGGGCTTGGGAACACTCTGCTGCAGACCGGTGCCAGGAGCACAAAACCTCATGTAAGCATAATACTGAAATAAAACAAATGGCAGAAAGATCCCAGCACACATCAGAATGATCGAAGATGCCAAGCTAAGGAGTTGCTTCCAGAATGGAGGAAGCTTTTTTACCAGTCCTGAACCCACCTGGAGCTGGAGGGCAAAGCATTTACTGCAGGAGTAGATAAAGAAGCCAGCATTGATAAGCCCATTGGCACGCACCCCAGCAGCAAGGGAGAAGAGCAGTCCACTGAGCCAGCTCTGCCCCTTCTCCAGTTGCCACATGGCACTGAATGCCAGGAAGGCAAACATGCTCTCTGAGTAAGCAGCTGCCATAAATACGTTGGCAGGGCTGATACAAAACAGAATGGCAGCGAGGAAAGCCACCCTGCGACACCGCAGCACAACGCAGCCCAGCTTATACAGGGCAGCTGCTGCCAGGAGAGAGAAGAGAGAGTTAAGGAGTACAGCTGACAGCAGCAGGCGGCTCCGCAAACACAGCAGCCGCTGCAGGGGCCACAGAGCAACTTCTGCCACGGCACGCACGCTCAGGGGGTACGCTGGGAAGAAGGCAAAGTTGTGCTCGTACAGGTAGCCTCGCTCGGCGATGAACAGGAAGTGCTCCGCATCCCAGCGCGAGAGGCCTCCCAAAAGCCATTCCAGGAGCAGGTCGCAAAGGCCAGGCTCGGACAGGMGAGGTGGGGAGAAGGCATCTGCAGCATGATCTGGGATCAGGAGGTTAAACAGAGCCTGGAAAAAGAAGGGAAGATTGAAGTCCAGCAGATATCCTCTTGTATCCTACTGAAAGCACCATGCCTAAGGAGGATTCTCAGGTTTCAAAGGGAACAAGAGGAGCACTGAACACAGGCTGGCAGGCTTTCCAGCAAGGACACCTGTAAGAGGGTGCAAATACAATCTTTGGGGGTATTTACATCTGAACGGAATAAAACTCTGAAAAGTATCCAGCATGGGACCCCACTGAACTGGACAGRGAAAGGCTCCCCAGCCCGGTGTTCCTGGACACATCTAAATGCTTATGCTGACACCAGGTGCTTTTGTAGCGCGGGTAAGCCTCCCACTGTACTGAATTTGGCATTATCATCTCAGGGATGTATGAGGGAGAGAAGATAGAACTAAAGAAAAGATTTTCCCAGAGCAAATTGATGCAGAAAGCWGAGCAAATTTCCAGGCCCCTTCTCTCGTCTCTAGTTCATTCCACCACGTCTGCAGCTCCGCATGCACAAAGGGATTCTCTTTCTGGAGATGAGTAAACAGAAAGCATAATTCCTCCCAGGAGCTTGTGGTGCTGACCATAACATTTTAAAAGATGGAATAAAAACCCAGACAGCTCATGAGATAGCAGGGTTGCAACTTAGCACATCGTATTGTCACATCAAATAAAAATAGGTAAAAGAAAAACAACAGAAATTTCAAACGTTAAGTTTTGCAGCTTACTAAATGGAGAYGTGATGAGTCCCCTGCAAATAATTCAGTATTGTCAGAGAAAAGAAAAAGAGCCACATTTAACAGATTGGACCTAAAAGACCTACAAAGCTGACATTTTACAACGAAGCACACATCCGGACTAACCAGGCCTCTGGCAGGTGTAACACAGTCTTTCACCTCAGCTGATGGTTCCACTCAGCCCTACGCAGTGGTTACCAGAGCTGCCACAATCTGCCAGCTGGCTGGTGATCTGCTACCGAAGACCCTCCTCGCTCAGAGAGATTTTGTTTCACCAGGGCCATGGCTACATCTAGACTCTTTGCTGGCTGCCTTGGTACACACAGGTAGGGCTGAGTGGACCAAGAGCTAGCTCATGCTCAGAGAAGGATGTCTCTGGAAAGGAGACTTGGGAAGAACGTGCAGGAGAAGATCATTGTTCCTGTTCTGTGGATAAACAGAAGACTTCTGCCTACAGAAGACTTCTGCCTACTGTGCTGCCAGCTCAGCCTCTTGTAACGGCAGCATGAAAACACGGTAAGTTATAAGGAACCACACATAATTTTATTTAACAGCAAACTGTCTCCTTGGATGCAGCTGGTCTCTTGGCTCTCTAAAGGAGAAGATTTTTCAATCAAGCAGAGCCATAACTCATGGTGCAAAAGGCAGTACCAAAGAGAGACACCTCGGAGCAGCAAACAACAGACGTAACAGCATCTTTGGTTCATCTTTGGTTCAGGAACAGGAGACTTGCCTGCAGCAGAAGTGTCAGGGCTCTGCAACGCACTGCAAACCTCAGGACCCTTTGGAGGTAGGGATCTTGCCTGTTCACCAGCTCCATTCTGAGCTTGAAAGTTGTCTCAGTAGGTTACTGATGCCAAGGAAATTCTCCCTCCAGTTTTGGAAACCTAGATTGATAAACAGAGAGTACAGACACAGAAAGATACTTCTGGCTTCAGCCATGTTTGTAAATCTTGCACCTCTGTTTACTTTTACTTCAAAAGACTGCAAATCTACATGAACAAGAAAGTCACTTATGCAAAAGGTCATGGAACTAGGAGATGATAGAGAAGCCTTCTTTGATACTCTGCCTATAAAACAAAAATTTCCCTGACTTCTTAACCTTGGCTAGGATGCAGAAGGAGAGAAGCATAACATATACTCTCAGTCCATTTCTTACAGGGCCAGTGTAAATACCAAAAGCAGYCTCTTTGGCCTCCTTACTGGCTGTCTCAGCGGAAACACCAGCATCTCAAGCCACAACTCAGTAAAGCATCTATGCGTGCATTCAAGTTCCAATGTGCCGAATGGGCTTTCAACTTCTCCACTTTTTTTTTTTTTTTTTGAATAGAGACATAATTAACTATGGACTTTGAGTGTCATATCCATGTAAGCACTTTCACGACAGGGGCTCTCTGTCGGTCAGACACTGCCAGGCACTCTCTCTTCTCTCTCCTGCTGTCTGCCCTGCGTTTGCTCCTGGGAAGCAGAGAACTCCTTTATTTGGGGCCTGCCTTTCATGGCACCGATCCGATGAACTATTTCATGGCCAGGCTAAAATGCCTTCTCAGATATGGAGGCTTCCCARCACACGGCCTCCATCTATCAAGGACAGCATCCTCCTGACATGATACTTACRTAACTCCACTCTCTCCACCTGTATTTTTTCAATATTTTGGCACAGGTCCTGGTCTCCAGAGTGAGGGCATCTGCCTGTCAAGCAAATTACATATGCTAAGGTGGCTCTCTTCCATGTCTTCCCTGCAAACCTTACCTGGAAGATTTAAGCACTTTAAGGAGTCTTGCTGCTTTCCTTTCTTTACATTCTGGATTGACATTCTGGGACCAGCTACCAAAACTACTGGCCCAGAGCCACAAAAGGCAGGCAGTATCTGCTGTGCCACTTTTTAAGATAACACATTTCTTCCGTTGGTTCCTCAGCCACCAACTGCTTTTCAGTTTGAGAAACAGAAGACCCAAAGCGCTCTCTAGGTTCCAGTGACACCACATCCTGCGCTATTTCCTACCTGCCATCTTTCTAATCCAGTGCGGTTTTAATACATAAAGATCCCAAAGCACTTCACAAGTGATCACCTAATGATCTAAGAACACTGAGATTTCCCCAATCTCATTTTACTGACAAGGCAAATTGAGAAGCTGGCAGGTTAAAAACTGTTTGGGAGAACAGAAAGCAAGTCATTGGCAAAACAAAAAACAAGACCCAAATGCACTCATTTATAGCTCCAGTCCTTAACCACAGGGTTATGCTTCCTATTTGGCCACATATAAAACTTCTGCTTTTGCTCATACTCTCCTTTTGCTCCAGAGCATTCACAGCTACACACAAAGCAACTGGTGGGAGGCATATTCTACTGAATCACGAAGCTGCAATGTTATTTTAAGAGAGGGGATACTTCAGCCCAGCTGTAAATTCTATTAAAGCACATTCACAGCTGCAAATCCTATTAAAGTATAGAGACAAAAAATTGTCCAAGCACTTTATTTTTTTAAAAAGCACAGAAAAAGCCTAGCATGAATGTGCCAAGAAGGCTTAAATCAAACAGCTTTAAAAAGCCTGTTCCTGTCACGATGCAGCACACCTTGTAGCAGAAAGCAGCAAAGTCTACAAAAAGCTGCAACCCACAACCACCATTCTGGGAGAGAACACAGTGTTACATGGAGCTGGAATATCTCTACACCAGAAGTACCAAGAATTGCTAAAACTGCACTTATATGAACACAAAAAGGACATAAAAAGGCAGAAATGAGTTAAAAATATCTTTGTAGAAAAGGATGCAAAGTCTTAATATTAAAGATACATTTCCCTCCATATTCTGTGCTTCTACCTATCCCTTTGCTCTTAGACATGAATTCATTCTTGCTCGCTCTGGAAACTATACCATCAAAAAGGACACACACACACGAGCAGAAGAGACGTTGGATAAATTATCCTGTAAATGAAAATATGAATTCTGAAGGCCTGTAAAACTGCAGTATAGACCGATTGCCACCCGGGGGCAGCAGGCACTTGCTCCAAAAGCATTTCCTCCCTCCCCACAGCACGGCAATCAGTTCCTGGTTATGTTATAGGATTCCTGTTGGGAAACCTATTTCAGGCTGCCTGCTGAAAACACAGGGCAATGGTTTCGGCATCTCTTGCCACTTCTGCAATCTGCCATTAGATTAAAGAGATACTCAAAATATATTTGAAAAAACTGTTCTAAGCCGTACTCCAAAGATAAAACAGTGAATTTCAAAAATCCCATTGATTCAGCACATTTTCTGCTGGCTTGGGCCCCCCTGGCTTTGCCGCAGAGCCCTGCCACTTTCACTTTTGCTTAGTTTTGGTTGCTGGTCTGCAGGCAGAAACCCCAGTACAGCTCAAAACGGATCTGAACAGAAAACAGTTTCAAGAAATGGGAACGTTTTTACTGCTGTACAGTAAGAGTTGTGTGCATTTGAACAAAACCTACATTAGATCGAAAGGTAACGTGACCTTTTCGCCCGCGACGACTGACCCTGAAGTTGGAGCTGCCAAGCATCTGTATCAGGTCTGAGAGCACCGCGATGAATCAAGTGTGAGCGTACGCTCCAACCATTTCTCTATTTTCCTGCGGTTTAATGTCTGCTTTACTATTGTGAACAGCCACAATGCAAAACAGCAAAAATAAATTCCACTCTGTAAAGTGCATTCAGTGCACATACCAACTTCTGGTGAGGAGAAGCTAGGGACTGATAACTCCGTATTTCTGGTGCTTCTTTTCTGATGGCTGAAACTGTCGCTGCCTGCACCTGGCATAAATTGACAGAAAYGCAACACAAAATTGTTTCTCCTCACTGTGGAGATAAGAAAAGGCTGCAATTTGCAGAGACTCCAGCAGAGGTTAGATCACGGTTGAAACGCTTAATAGGAACGTTTTCAAGGTTGGACAAAATTATCGCTTGTGTGTTTATTAATGGATTAATATTCAACGCTATATAGAACCAATCAGCATTGGAATCACAAAAGGGCTCACCCCCAAGGCAGGTCAGTTCAAGTGTTTCCATTAAATATGTTCTTAGCTGTTGTTAGAAGCCTCCCTGGAAGGGCCAGACCAGAGAATACTCTGCTATCTTGCAACGTCCTGAGGTATTCAGCCTAGGAAATCTGATCTTTCCATTTCACTTTTTATTAGCCAGGCCTTTTAAAAGGATTGGTTTGCGTATTCAGTATTGCCTCCAGTTTAAAAATAAAAAACGAACGACATCCAGCCCTTCCCCCTTCCTCCTCCTCACTCAGATTAGTTTTTATTTCAAATGTCAAGAGGAAATATTTCTCAAAGTGAATCCCACCCCATGAACGTGAATTCTAATTTCTGAATCATTGGTGGAAAGCCCCCCAAAACTCATTTGCTTCCATATAACTTAACAGCAGTTCAGGCCGAGGTGAGCACCAACTGTGTTCAATTCCCACCACTTTTCATTTTCACTGCTGAATCTCCGGGCCTCTAAACCCGTCCCTTCCCCCGCCCACGCTTGGGAACAGGGAAAATCAGCCTTTAACGTATTGCAGCACGGAAACAAGCTCCCCATCGGGGTCAAAGAACAGAGCGGGCAGCCGACATCGGSCTTCTGCCGTGCCTCCACTTGACCTTTTGGGTCGTTTCTGCCCAGCCTGCCCGTGCGCGCTGCACGACAGCTCAGCGCCAGCGGCTCCGGCGAGGCGCGGGGGAGTCAAACCAGAACAAGGGCAACGAGGGTCGCGCTTCCACCGGGGCCTCGCTTCCACCGGGGCCTCGCTTCCACCGGGGCCTCGCTTCCACCGGAACGCAGGACGGCGGGAGCCGAGGGCTCGGCCCCCGACCTGGGCGCGCTCTCGGGGGGCCGCGCCAGGGCCCCGAAGCCGTCGGGTTTTGCGGGGAGAGGGAGGCGGCGGAGGCAGCGGGCCGAGCCGAGCTGCCTCCCGGCCCCCCGAGAGGCCCCCCAGGAGCGTCGAGAGACCCCCCCCGGCGCGTCTTTCCGGCGCGCAGGGGCCACGGCAGCTCCAAGCCCCCGTCGCGGGGGGCTCGGCCCCGCCGCGGGACCCCCTCCGCCCGCAGCGCAGTCAGTCCTGCTCCGTCAGGCCTTGTCGCGGACCCCCCCAAGGGGCGGCGGGCAGCCAGAAACGGGGGGGGGGGGTAATCTCGGCGGGGGCCGTTTCCTCCCCTGCGGAAAGGGGGTGTCTCAGCACCCCGGGGCATCTGCAGCCGCTCTGGGCCCCCCCGGCGAAGGCCGCCTCTCCGCTGACTCCCCCGAGGAAGGGGAGAGTCCCGGGGGCGTCCGCGCCTCATCTGCCCCC
>NW_028186305.1:204017-261517 GCF_003343005.1 Rhea americana
GCAACAAGGAAAGCAGGGCATGAAGGGCTAAGAGTTTAAGCAGTACTGTTAATTAATGCGTTCTTTTTTACACTGGCAATAAACCTCATTTGCAAAAGGGAGTTTTCTGTCCTCTGGGAAAAGGAACAAACAGAAAAAATATACACTGTCAGTATCCAACCCCCTTGCCATGACACATACACACCTCTGCAAACACAGATCTGTTCTGGGTTGTAGCTCCTCTCTAGTTAATACACAGCAAGCCAAAGGGCAGTCCTAAGCAAAAGACCCTTTACAGTGTCATGGAGCAGTTTTTACAACAGTCACACACACACGTGGCAGCAGTCCGAGAAAGGTTAGCCTCTCCRGACTAGCATCCCAGCCTCAATTAAGAGGGGCACAGGGGAAAGCCAGAGCTAGAGGTGCATGCCAGGGAACACAGGCAGCCTCCAGCCTTTCACAGTGCCCACACTGCAAAGTCCATTTTAGCCTCCTCACCCTTATTCCTCACCCTTGTTCACTTCCTTGGCATTACAGAGGCATCTCACTAGAGAGGAGACAAGTGCTCATGTACCAATAAACACGGAAATTGCACAGGCCAGTGTGTCAGCAGCATGCAGCTACCCAGGTCCCGAGCCCTCCCTGACCTGATATGCTCTGCAGGTGTGGGGATGCCTGGGAGTTTAGCACTGCAAGGGCACGAGCTGCTTTCTGTTGTCTTGCTGACAGAAAATTGTACAAAATTAGCACTTCAAAGACCTGTGTCACAGAGCATCTGCACCCACCTGGCTGAGGTTGAAGGTCATTATGCTGTTGTCATCATAGAGAAGGATGTTTATGGTATCTAAGGCCCACGTACTTTCAGCCAACAGCCCAGACTTCAGAGACATCATCACTCTCCAGGCTTCAGGAGTTCCTGTAACATAAACACATGATACTTCCAGCTCCTGGAGTTTAAAAACAAAAAGGAGATACTTGATACTGCTTTCTGGTCCCACGAAGAGCAGAGCCTGCTTTAAGATGTTGCATGAACTGTATGTACCAGCAATCTCTCTGCAGACAATGCCAAACATGGACACTGTAGCTGAAAATGCAACTATCCTGCAAAAACGAAGTCCTTATGGAGCCAGAGCCCTTCTGCCTGGCAGCGCTGTACCAAAGAGTAGCAGCAGCACCTCTTGATGGACACAAGCAGAAAAGCACAAGCTTCCTCTTACCAATATCTTTTGCTGTCAGTCGTCTCCTCTGCTTCAACACAGGTTGTGTAGCTTCTACTGAACCAGGAGGGAAGGTGATGTCTCGTCGTATCATGGGAGGCTGTACAGCTGCTGGTGTTATATGCGAGGCAGGGACTGGTGGTCCTGCCTTCTGCATTTTCATCCCCGAGTGCAGGAATGGAGATTTACTAGGAGAAGTGCGGTTCTCCAGAGGTCTGGGCAGAGGTGCTGGGCTGGATACCTGAGGAATGTGATTCTGCATGCTAGGAGGGGTCTGGTAGTTAGACTGAGGGGGCCTAGTCATTGGGGGTACGGGGGCAGAGGGACCATAAGGAGGTTGCCGGTTCCCATGGGAAGGCCACGGTCCCTCATGGTTTACCCTCTGATCTGAATGCAGAATTTCATCTGTTCGAGTCACTCCGTGATAAGCAGGCCCCTGGGGCGCAGAGCCAGTGCTCTGCCGATTTGGATAGCTGTACCCTATTTCGTTGCGCCCTTGCCACATGGCACCCTGCTGTGGGCCCTCCGGAGTAGACTGTATGGGGCCACCCATCATCTGAGGAGGCATGTTCTGCTGAGCATTGGAGCCTGGGGGAGCCGAGACCCTGTCTCTGCCAAATTGGAATGGGAACTGGTTCTGTGGCCCTCCAGCAGATCGGCGGTCAGCAGCAGGGTATGTACTCCCATACTGGTTATACAAGTCCTGCTGGGGAGACGGCTGTGCAGTTTGCTGCTGGCTCGGTTGCTGGGTCTGTGCTGGAGGCAGCTGCTGCTGTGTCTGCCCCTGCCCGGCACTGTACGGTACGTTGTACATCTCCCCTTCGTGACGCTTGGCAGGCGGGCCGTAGCTGCCATCCATTGGTCGTTTGTAATTCTACAAGGAAAATAAAGGCTCCGTGAACAATGAGATGTATTTAGTTAGAAAGAAGCAATCCTAACTCAATGGGTAGATCTGTGCAGAGCCAGAGGATGTATCCGCGTGGCATGGAAACGCATTTCTCTTTTTTCTTCTTCCCTTTTTTTTTTTTTTTTTTGTTAGCCAATGTGAAGTTAGATTGACCTTTCAGTTTCACAAGCTGAGGCCAACTCCTTGCAGCAGGCTGCATAGTTTCCTTGTGGATCCTACAAGGATGCCCTAGGGGCAGAAATCTGTCCACAGAAAAGACTTTCCCATAAAAAAAATGSTCACCACAAACCAATCTGTGTGCAGGTATTTCTTTCCCTTTCAAATCCAGGAACTTTTGGACCACATTTCTCTTACATTTCCCAGAAAACAGAAGTTTTTGCCAAAGCATCAAACAAAATGCATTAAAAGCTATTGTACTTTTTGCTTCTTCCTTTCCTTGTGGATTTCAAAACACGTCACTGAAAGGAGCAAGAACTGTTCTCCTCCTCTACTTCTTCTAAGTGCCAATGCAGAAAACAGTTAACTGCTGAGAAAAAATTAAAACCTAGATCCCTCTTGCCTCCAAGGGTCTTTGCTTTAAGTACTATCCAGTCAATTCAGAAGCTCTGCTGTCATGACTGGCTTCAGATGGAGCTCTAGGGCTTTAAAGATGACAAGTACCAGAGTAACTCGAACTCTTGGCTCAGAGCCCCGTGGCTCTGGTTGCAGAGCCAAACTGCAGAGCTGTTGGAATTATTCTTAGCACAGCTCAGCAAGTGCCCTCTCTATACTCTCCTAAACCAGAGGACTCAGGAAAATTATTATTATCAGGAAAATATTATAGGTCCTGGCACTGATACAAAGAGCAAGTTATATATAAGGATTATGGAAAGAGATACATGTTCATTCAAACTCTTCCTGAAACAAAGCTGTGAGTAGGAGAGGCAGTAAGGCAACAGGGGAGTGGAGGCAGCTCTGAAGCCTTTGCCTGCAGGCTCAGTAAGTTGTGTGGAATGATCTACCTGAAACAGCTCACCAGAACTATCAAGGGACTTATTGCAGACAAACTCCTCTGATTATTTGGATCAACTTGGTACAGAAACACAAAGGGATTCAGAAAGTTCCCAGAGGGCAGAGAAGCTCAATAAAGCTTCCTGATCTCCTGTCTCTTGAACCCTGAGCGCACCTGACCAAACTGCAGTGTCTCCATTCTCAGAACATGGTGCATTTTCTAACACAACACTGAAAACGCAAATTAAAATTTATTTACACTATTTAGAAACTGGCAGAAACATGTATAAGGTACATAATTCTATCTAACACTTACATGTCCATAAAGCAAATATACTGCCCAAAGAGTTTTCATGCTTCCTTTTTCACATAATGCACACATAAAACTCCTTCTCTGAGTCAACCAAACCAGAAGCTTTCTGGTACCTTACCTGCTGTTGTTGTTGATACATGGTAGTTTGCTGGCTAGGGAAAGGGCTGCCCGAGGATGTGCCTTGAGTGGAGAATTGATTGCCATAGGAATCATGTCTAGAGAAGAAACAAGTATGTTACTCTTCTGATCAGAAGCATATTTCATTTCAACAGTCTCAAAGCTCCCTAGAAGTGGGAAGAGCTGTTTGTGGCAATACCCTACACAGACCTTTGCTGCTGCTGCTGCTGTTGCGGGTAGCGGCTGGGAGAGTACATCCCTGACTCGGGGGTGGAAGGCATGATGTTTGGCTGTGGAGTTCCAGTAGCTAAACTGCCCTCCGGTCCCATGCCAGGCTCCGTCCTACATAGAAACAAAGAGAAAAAACCCACACATTCACTTAAATTCACCCTCACTCCTCAAATGGAAAAGGATGGTCAAGAAAATCACTGTAGTGATGAGAAGGTAATCATTTCACACGAGTCAAGCAAACCAGGTTCTCAATGGTTTCAAGCACCCACCTCACTCTGTCATAAGGGCCTCCATAGGAATAGTGTTGCCGCTGTCCCATGGTCATGTTACCCATCCCTGGACCTGCAGCACGATTGTAAGGGTCACCCATACCACTGTTGGGGCCCTGCCCTGAGGACATGAAGGGATCGCTTCCTGGAGCTGAAAGATTGAAAGAAGGGTCAACAAAACATATCTACATCTGCTTTAGAGACAAATTCCTTCTTCCAGAGGAAGAAGGGCAAGCAGAAGGTCTAAATACTCCTACAACACATTCCAGCATTGGAATTCCAGCCAGATTCAGGGACTAGTGCCCATGGAGAAAAAGGAGATGAGCAGGCAAGGACTTCCTCACCTTTCCTCATACTGCTGTAAGGATCTTTATTTGGCTCATAAGACATGCGACCCATCATGTCGGAGGTATTCATGCTGGGCTGGTAACCTGGATTGGGAGTCATGGAGTTCCGCTTCTGGAACGTGGGATCACTGCCATCTGCAAAGGCATCCTGAAGGCCCACTGAGTTACTCCTGATTCAAGAAACCCACAAACACAGAGTTATAGAGGTCCATGATGACCTGCAAGATTCTTCACCCCATATATTCCCTCAGGTGTTGCTATTCCCTAGAAGGGCTGTAGTTACGCTCCTCCAACAGAAGCAGGACAAACTGCCCCAATCCCCAAAGTGATGATTATACAGACATAGAGAGATGCAGAATCAACAGTGTTGCTGTGAGCCTTTAACAAGGGAGGAAAAAAGCCAAGGAGCCCCATGGCCCCCCTATGGGGTAGTGACCCCAAGGCAACCTCACAGCTGCATCTCACAGCCACCCTGATGGGAAAGGGTGCAATGATTTTATACCTGATGCCTGGCAAAGGGGGCATTTGACTGTGTGGCGTAGATGCTGGAGTCGGTGGCTTCAAGTCTCCTCCTTCTGCCATGGAGCTGCTGGTGGACTGAGGCGTCTGAGGACCCTGCATAGAGCCTGAACCCGCTGCAAGAACAGAAATGTAGCATGAGGAGCTCTGCACTCAACAGATACAACCCAGAACCTCCCAGATTATTAAGCTCAAGAACAGAGTGACGAATCCTCAAAGACAGATGAAACATGGCTAAAATATCAGGAGTCCAACACTGCAGGAACGTACCACTGGGCCTGACTTCCCAGAAGAACCGCATACAGTAACGTAAAGCTGGGAAGATATGTTCATTTTTGCCATGCCTCCATTTTAACCATGCTCCCCTTTATGTATCATGCCACCACAGTGGTCACATTCCCCGGGCTACCCGGTTTCAAATGGTGATGTTCTACAGCGTGCCATAGAGAGGGGAATACGATGCTTTCTCTCAAGTGACAACTATGGTCCTGTCACCTTCACATTTGCTTTCTGACCAGGAAAGAAGGTGGGTTTGAGCCCTCTCCTGCAGTGTCATATTCTTTATGAGTGATGGAAACTCCAGCACTTCAGCTGAAGTTACTAAGCAACTCTGAACAAGGCTCCTCTGTCTGCTGTGCCCTTCCAGTGGGTTAATTCATGCAGGTTAATTCAAACACCACACCACTCCCAAAGATTCCTGGAACAGGGAATGCCGGAGATGCCGGATCTTTCACTGAACGACAAAACCCGTCCAGCAAGTTCCCTGGCTTTGTGTGAGTTACTTTACGCTACAGTAAGCTTTCAGCGAAAATCCCAGGCCATCATGTGTAATCCAGCTGCGCCGTCAGCTCYAGGAGCTCTGCTCTGCCCCTGGATCGCTGTGGCAGCCTCAGCTCTCAGGTTCATAYGCTCCTTGCAGCTGGCAAGAGCTGAACTCTTAATTAATGTTTCCATTAGTTACCAGCCCCAGCACCCGATATCCCTCAGCTTCAGCCCTGCTGGTTGATGAGTCATTCCAGCTATTCATTAAAATCCTCCGAGGTCATGTCCAGGGCATGTTTGTTTACACCCCACCTTCCTGGCACCCTGTCCTCCGCTCCGTGMCTCCCTCCCAGCCTAGGGAGGTCTCGTGAGAAGGAAGGGCAGAGGCGAGCTCAGCGGGGAGCTTCATTCATAAGGCCCCCGCCCCAGTGCTCTATGTCCCCAGGCAGCAGCGGCTCAATTCCCCTCTTTCCCCTAGGAATTTGCTGCTGTCTCCAAGGCTTTACGAGCATTGGCATCGGCAGGAAGTGGCCTCAAGACATTCCCAGCGTYACTGCCATTTGGTGTTTGTCCCCACTCCCTGCTGTCCCTCCCACTCACAAATTTACACACTGTTGGAGCCAGGCCAATTCCACGCTCTGAGAATTAAAACCCAAGAGCAGACTGATTACACCTCCCCGAGGACACGCTGCCGTTTGCAAGAAGGACCCAAAGAGGTTTGCAGGAAATCTGAGCGCTCGCGAGGCAATACCCAGTCCACTTCAGGCAAGGTCYTTCTGTAAACATTTTGGGGTTTGGAGGAATAAGAGTGCGTGGAAATACTCTGACGTGAAGAGCTTTACTCAATCACTCAGCAAGGCCTTTAGATGCTCCACAGCCACAAAAAGTGATTTAATGCGGAACCATACATCATGATCTTCACAAAGTTATGCAGAAGCTTGTTTTCACAACTGAATGGACTGGAATGAAGCGTAAGCCAATGCCAATAGGTTATAAAATCTGCAAGGARGGTAAAGCACACACCTCTCTCTGTGGGATGGCTTAGAGCCCTGCATCCAAACAACAGGACTTCAAGATGCCCTGCTCTGCTCCACTCAGCTTTCAAACAGGGACGTTATTCTCCAGCAAGTGTGATTCCTTAGGAGACAGGCCTCTGTGCGTGCAARGCTGGAGGATGCTGCCTTAGAGGCGCCTCTGCAACCCCTGGAGCAGGAGTGCTCCTCAGGACTCAGTGCTCCTCTTAGGCTCTTAAGCCGCAGCTGAGGTTGAGAGAGCAACTCATGTTGTCCCTAGCCTCTGTGGCTGCTGCTGATCCAGGGGAACAAGAGAGGAGGAAAAGGAAAGTGAAAGAGTAGCATGAACATGCTGAGTTACATGGTGGAAAGGATCACAGCAACCAACYGTGCTTCAGTGTTGCTTCTGCATACTCTCAGTTGCAGAAGTCTGAACTAAGACAAGCAGAGAGAGTAGTTTAAATATGAAATGCAGAACAGTCATCTCATAGCAGGAATCAAACCTATGGACTGAGTTAACAGAGCTGCACAGATGTGCAGTTCAGGGTACGAGCCCTGCAAATTCCTACTGCTAAGTGTTGAAGCACTGAAGCAAGAGCTCAGGCTTTCCACAGCCCTGGAAGGCAGTCTCAGGACTTCCATGTACCATCACATTAGCTAAAACAAAACAAGAATTGATTCACCATCTAATCCATTCTGGCAGGCACCTAGTGCTACAAGAAGTTTTAAGTGGCTTCCCAAATGCCTCACCCCTATCCAAATAAACTCCAAACGCTCTTAACATTTCTGTTCCACTGCCTAGTATCTCCATTGGCAAGAAAGAGTTTTTAGAAAGTGGGATGGGATTTGTGATCTAGTCTAAGTGGAACTCAGACACCACTTCAGACAGAATTTTCATCTAATGACACAAAAGTCATTTTACCTCGCAGAATACACCAACGTTGAATCCACACTGGAACAGGTTTCCTGACTAGTAGAAAGATTACTTAGTCCTTAAAATAAATAAATAAAATCTTAAACTGGAGGGATAGATAAATGTAGCTGCCAACAGAATGGTGACATTCGGACAAGCACGCTGTCGATCAAGGGGTTAGCAGGACTGAGATTCAGCAGCAGTACAATCAAAAAAGGGTTCATTATTCCACTCCTCAGGAGCTAGACAGAAATCTCATGTTTCAGAACCAAAAAGACATCTTTTTCCCCCAAACATTAGAGGAACTTCAAAGCAGACAAAGTTTTTATTTCACCTACATGAACAAGCTCCTGACCAGAAAAGACATCGGAAGAGTTTGCTTTTAAGGCAAACTGGAAAACTGAAGCTTATAGCAAGTTCAGCAGCAATTCAAGCAATGAACTTAATGCAAATGAGACAGAAACAATTAGACTTCCGGAACACAAGAGAGTATAACGTGCACTGCTAGCCCAGCTGTTTTCTACTTTTTTTTTTTTTTTTATTAACAAATCTGGATTGACACTATGCTTAAGTTTTCAGAAACTGGAGAATCCCATTAATTTTGAAACAACAGCATAAAGACTTATGAATTCCTAACTTTTAAAAAGTTCATTTTAAAGGTCTCAAATCCTAGAGTATCTAACTCTAAACAGGCTTACAAAGGTCTCTGAGCACAGAGCCTCAGAAAGGTCTCACTGTCTCCTGCTAAACACAGAAAGAATTCACAAGGAAGACGAGCACACACCCACATCAAGCATTTACTGCCAGAAGGTAGTACTTGCATAGTCAAAGCAAGCACTGCTTTTCTAGAAGGTTCCTAAAGCTAAGCAATAAAAAGGTCTGCTCCTAGAATATGCAGAGATCCTCACAAAAAGTCAACTTCAGACTTCTCTCCCCATCAGACTCTCATATTGCAGTGATGCAACAGTAATTATAGAGGTGTGTGTATATACATACATACATATTTATATTTTCACTTTTTTTTTTTTTTTTAAACTTCATACATGGATGAGACCCCCAAAACATGAAATATATCCATCAAGAGGTTTGGCTTATTCCCAGTATCATTTACTCCCATATTAGAAGAGAATTTAGTCTACACATCAAACAAGAGATTTGATTAGGAACAGGCATGGGGACTTTGCAGAAGGTTGCCACCAGCCTGGCCCACAGCACAGGGAGCCAAGCCTGCAGGATGCCACTGATCCCCTGGTTCAGTCAGCCATCACACTCCTGAAATCAGTCTCTAAACTCACCTGGAGATGGAGGTTGTATCTTAGTTTGAGACTTTTTCGAATCTGCAGCTGCAAAGATATCTGGAGGGGGGTCTTCACCTCGCTCAATCTTGCACTCAAAGGCATAGAGACACTGGATGTACTGCTTCTTCAAAGAACTAGCTGCACTGCTGGACGTGCCCACGTTGAGATTTGTGGCTAATTCGCGCCATTTCTTATTTTTGTTGACCTGCACAACCAAACACAAGACCCTAAACTCAAAATCGCAGCTACTTCTCTTCAGGACACTTTCTGAGAAGAAATCAACACTTCCCAACTAAAACAAACGATGCAGCAAGAGCTAAGTGGCATGTCTTCAGCGGTGTTTAGAAACAAATAAATTCTCTTCTTCTGAAAGTAAACTTCTCTTTTCTCACCTCAAGAAAACAGTTTAAACAGCGATGAATAAGTCAAGTGGCAAAATAACTAACCACAAGGTCAGTTGACTGCCAGATGCAAAGACAAAGCCAGTGTCACCAATCTTTGCACTGGACAGAGGGGAAGGGAAAGCACTTGAACTGCATTTCACCATAGACTCTTTTCAACCAGACAGGGGGATAGACATTTGGTTTACTTAAAAGATGCTATGTTTTATTTCCCCCACCCCCAAACACACACACTTAGAAAGAAATTCATGGCTCACATATGGCATCAAAGCCACCTTTGAATTCTCTTGCGTATTGACTTGTGACTACCAGACACTCACCTGTGTCAATCCTCCAATCTCCTTCACTGAGATGTAGAGCCGGTAAAGGTCCAAGGGTTTCCTGCCTACTGCTGGGAGATTGGTCATGCCCATGGCCTTCTCTTCAGTAAAAGCTAGATACCGATCTACCCAGATCTTCCTTTCAGGCTCACCACCCAGCTCATAGAGTTTGGTGATCTTCTCATTGGTCGTAGTAGAGGAACTGGACTTCTAGGAGAAAGAAACAGATATCAGGACTGAGCACACAAAACCAGTTAGTTCACATCAAAGATGTTTTTAAAGCCAATCAGAAGAAAGTTCAAGAGTCAAAATTCTGCTGTTTTATGGGGAACAGCCTTATATTAGGCCTACACTTGTCCTAGATCAAGGTCAGTCTAAAAGACAGTGTTATTTGACAAAGGTATCAAGAAACCAGCTACTACTCAAGGAATTCACAGAACATCTATTTTTAAAAAGTGAAAGGTTTTAGAAATGCTACAGAAACCAAACAAACCTCAAGGAGATTTTGCAGAGTGCCATCTCTTTGAGAGATCCTCTATGGAGTTGTTTGCTAAATATATGAGAAAACTTCTATTTCAACTTCAAATGAGATTCCCATAGCTGTCACACTCTGCCATGATGAATACTGCCCTCCCATCAGTCTCTCCCATTACACAAGTAGAGGATGCCAGGATAAACTGGCACGAAACATTGTAAAGGGAATAAAAACAAACATGCCCTAGGCAACCACTTGACCAATATGTGTGACAGGAACCCCAAAAATGATCTCTGTTCCCTTCCCTATTCCCTGACAGAAGTGCAGAGATCTCCTGCTACCCAGATGTGACACAATTTCCCATATGGGTTTGTTACTGCTTGTGCATCAGGATCCAGGAAGGCTGTCTGATATGGAAATGTACTGTAGGAATAAGGATTATAAGTCTACAGCCATAAAGTATACATATTGGCCACTGGTTCCTATATATCTGTTTCACAAAGTTGTCTAGGAGTCTATTTAGTGGTAAAATCTGCAGTCCTGCATCTTGCCTCAATTTTCACTGGCCTTCAGGATATGAGAGGACATCGCAGGCAGTTTTTGATTAGCAGAGAAACCTGCCCTGTCAAGGAAAGCATGTCACAAACTTTCTTTGGAGTAAGTTTTCTGACGCTTGCTTTGCTCTGTTTTGGCCTGCTGAGCGAATCCGCCAGGAGAACGTAAAGGCCAGGGAAGTGCAGAGCTATGGTATGGGATGCACCTATGAGAAAGCTGAGAGAGCAGAAATGATCCTTGCTTCCCCCCAGTCATTTGATGTAGTGCAGGATGACATTATTTCACCTTTCACCATCTGGATCACACATATCTGCAGTAAAGGTAGAAACATTTTTGGCATGCCAAATGCCTACTTAAGAGTTACCTTCCAAAGTGAACAGGAACTTCAAATCCAGTGATGTTCTAGATGAAGCCCTACATCCACGATAGAGTGTGTTCACCTACTATTCTGGCTAGGGAAAAGTATCCTCTAGACACCCAAAGGGAGCCCTTCTCATTGATTCACAGGAAAATTTGTTGGGCTTGACTATATACCACACGCAGTCAATTAGGCAAATAAGCAAACTTCAAAGCACAACAGCTGTGGATTTTAAGGCTACAATGATGAAATTTCATAACTGATGTTAGAACTGATGCAAGCCTCTAACAAGCACTGACTTCAGTTTTAGTAAACCTGATTTCCTTGTCACCTTAGAGGAGCTGCCACAACTGCTATGCAAACAGCAAATCTCTTTCAGGTGCTATAATTTTAAAATGTCCTGCCCTTCAGTGATGCGAGAGATGTGCTAGTAATGAGATGCTTCTACTAGTAGTCCAACTTATTTCCTTTAGACTGGAAGAACTGAAACACTTGAAAGTTCGGAGCTGAAGCCAGTCTCAACTAACAAGGGCATGAAAGAGGCTGATGCACCATCCTGAACATCAAATCAAACAACATGCTTATTAAGCCCAGCACGTGGTATTGGTCCCTTTTGGGAAAAAGCATAACAGAAGTAGAATTAGCATTCCTGAACTCAAAAGCACTACTGTGTGTTTCAACATTCTGGAGGGAAGCATGAGATAATCCTTGAATAGCACAGGCCAGGAGGACACAACACCCCTTATTTGCAGCTTCCAGGATCTCCTAGTTCAAGAGCATTCAAGTCCTTGGTTTCTCATAAATAGAAAGGCAGCTGCCAGAACACATGAGCAGAAGTGAGAGATCTTCTAAGTCTTCCTGCAGACTCTGGTAGTGGTGTCAAACTTGCAGAGCATGTATTTTCCTTCAGATAGCAGAGAAGGAGACTAGGGGCTCAGGGTTAGTAACAGCTTTTTTGGAGGTTCTTTTGAACCCATAACAGTAGCATAAAGGAAAATACTCCTTGAAGAACTTGTTTGCTTCCTTCTTCAGGCTTTCATACTGGGATTAGTAAGAGTTTGTGAAACAACTGCAACGCTCTAGTTTACCACCTCTCAGCTGAGAGGTGATAACTGACTAATCCCGAGTCTGCACCAGAAACAAACCCAGGGTTGTTTATACTTCTTTTGGCAGTTTCATCACGATGGGTGATAATTCCTAAAACTACAAAGCTGTTTTGTGGATGAGCCTGATTACTCCCAAAGAGCTAGCAAACATTCTTGGAAGCCCTGGGAGGAAATGGCTTTTCTTCATTTCTGAACTGAAGAGTCCATGAATTGTAGAACTAAAATCCTCAACTGTTTGAATCTTTCTGACAAATCCTGAAGAACCGCTTGGAACCACTGGCACACCCCAAGCCAGCCCATTGGGCTGGACGCATCAAGGGCAAATCACGTTGAATCTCCTTACCTCTAGCCTTTCTTCAATTAGATTATCTTTATTTTTCTGAGACCACTTCTGATTCAAGCTGCAATCCATAATTAGCTATGAATAGCAACTGGAGACTCAAAAAACGCTGTCCCAGAAGATGCATCTGTTCAGGTACATTCTCCTTAGTAACGGCAAGATCGGCCCAGGTATGAAACAAGAACATACAAATTCCTAGGCATGGACAGGGCAAGAATGGAACTTCCTCCCAGACGACATAGAGATGTCAGCACACACCACAAACCTCCTGCAGGTCCCAGTAGCCCCAGGATGACAGATGCCCAAGTGTTTTAGAGAGGCAGACCACTTCCCAAGGTCTATGAGGCATCCATTAAAAATTCTAGATGGAGAGCTGAATTTCTGAGTCCTCAGAGGAAGACACGTGAACTTCAATGGAAAAGTCCCTTTCCCAGCCTTACTGACAGCTGAAGGGTCTCTGTAAAGGATGGCAAGAGTCTCCTCATTCAGTGGCTTGCGTGGCTCATGCTTTCGCTCCTAGCTTTTGAGTCTCCTTAGTGCACACCCTGGTCGGCTCAGGCCAGATTTACAGAAGTATTTTTCTAGGATTTGGGCATTCTATCCACAGGGCTAAGCAAACAGGGGCAACACCTAAGATCTAACATGATCTCCAAATATACCATGGCCAGCTACACAACCATGGGCATATTCATTTGTCTGAGTATAATCACTCATTCCTAATCTAATCACTAGCAACTCCAAACTCTTTCCCCTTCCCTTTTTTTCTTCTTCATAGGAGGAAGGCATGGAAGAGTGACCTGAAGTCTTCTAATGTAGGTGTTAAGAAGGGTCCTAACATGCCCCAAAGCTGCATGTATACAAGGAATTGCAACCTTCTTAAGTTAACGTGAATGTCGACAACACTAGGTAGAGTGATGCTGGGATAGAAGACAGCACTAGACATTAAGTGTCAGAGAAAACATTAGGTGCAGAGCAGAAAACAAGCCCTGTGTGTATTGATACACCCTCATACAAAATGCCAACATACTGCCAAGTACTCAAGACAATCATCTTGCAATGAATTTGTGTAACAGCACTGGGTTAGTTGCAACTTATTGATAAACTCCCAGCAGCAGGTAATAGTGCAGGCAGACTAACTACCGTGATGCAAGAACGCAGCACTGAACAGCGCTGTGCCTACCATAGAGCCAGGGAGTATGGCTCTACCAACGGGACATGACAGACTTGGGGTCTAGCTTATATCCACAGCCCTTGAAAGTCAAATATCTCTGAGAGCTGAAGAAATTCTAACCTTGTAGTGAGAGTGAAACCCAAAAGGAAGAAGTGAGCCCTGATGGCATCTGTAGAGAATTCAGGTGTAGCTGTTCTTGTATCACAGGCCCCAATACAGGATTCAAATATAGCAGAAAATATATTAACAAGTAAAAGGTACCTCCCTGAGAACTAAGGTGTGTGCACCCATGGTAGAAAACAAGAATGTGATATCGACACTGAGATTTGGATGGGGAGACCAAAGTATCTCCTTGGGAAGAGATGATCTTATGGATTTGTACTACACATAACAAATAGAGGCTCCTGAACAGTGTCATTATTAATGTATGTTAATATTTAGCAGTTTCTAAACAGAAGTAATATATTACAAATATAGCCAGGGCCTACTCTAAACCCCACCTACACATACATTTTGGGACACTTATTTCTTTGATTATGTTCCAAAGCATAATACATCCCAAAAGAGAATATCCAACTCACTTGCTACACCCTTGAGCAAGAACCATAGTCACAAGTAGCAGTCATACCACATATTACAAGGCAACCATACTAATGAGAAGTCTGTTCAGGGCAAGAAAGGCAAATCAAATTACATTTCTCTTGGGAAACACACTTACTAGATAGATACCATGTTCAACCCAAGGTAACACATGACAATTTTATTTCCGTGGACACTGAGGAAGATGAGACCGGAGGCAGTTAAAAAAAAACAGAAAACCAAAACATTTTACCTTTGACTTGGATTCTGCTTTTGGTGTCCCATCTGCCTTATTGTTCATTTTAGTAGCAGGTGTTAATTTGACATCCCCAAGACCCATCATTTCAGGACTTGCTGCCATACCTAGGAAGTTAAACAAAAGCTTTAACACTGATTTTAATCCAGTACCATGAAATCAGTGCAACTCCCAACAACCAGTGATGCTTACCTGCGGAGTTGTTGGCCATATTCCCACCCATTGGATAGGGTGGACCCTGGGGGTTAATCATGCCAGCCATACTGTTAATTCCCTGTCCATAAGGAGGTCCAGTTCCCATCATCCCTCCTTGGTTCATGTTGGGATAACCAGGAGGCCTAAAGAAGGACAGGAACAAACAGACTTTTATTCCAACTATTAAACACTAACATCTTCCACCAAAGCAGGTTTGCTATAAGAGACCTTCTTCAGAGGAAGTGGAGAAGCAACTTTCTCCAGACCGCCCTTCCACCAGAACATACCAAAGATCAGGTGCTCCTGTAAAGCCTAACTACTCTAGACCCCAAGCCTCATTCTCAGAAGAAAAGGAGACGTAAACCATCCTGAAAGAACGACTTAACATTTTCACCCTTTACCTTGGTCTGCTGCATCCCCAAGTTGGACTTCATTTCAGCTGCTAAGTCAGCTATACAGGGAAGAGTAGATCTTCACATTTTCCAGCTCTTTGCATTTAAGTGAAAATATACTATTTACATAGATGGGCCAGGCAGTGTCCCAGCAAAATTTAATGATTCTTCTTTCTTTCTTTTCCTCTTTTTACCCCTATCAGCTACACAGCTTTACATATTTGTATCAGGAAGCTTTGTACACAACTGTCACTGAAGCTTGTTATTCAAAGGGGCAGGCTTTGATGCCTTCATTGGTGCTTGGGAACTTGACCTCTTAGCAATCATAGGAAACATCAGGCAAGTGAACAGCACAAAAAAGCCCTTTAAGACAAGCCAGCATAAAGAGTACAGTGCCCAGTCAGACTGCAAATACCCAAATCTAACAGTTTTACTGGGGGAATCTGATTTATAAGCAAGTTCATAGCTCTCACAGCACTGTGATAGGCAACATATACCTACTCTGAAATGYAGAATTAAAAAATAACCCTGTGATTAAACTGTGATTAAAAAATCACAGAATACAGTTGCAAAATTTTGTGCTGAATTACAGCTTCCATTTAATAGCTGCTCGCTAAGACCCCAAAAGGAAAAAGTTCATTACACTGGACAAGCAATGCCTGGGTTGAGACAAATGCAGCTAGATGGCTGTCTACTAGATCTATGGGCTCTACCACACACACAGCATCTTGTAAGTCACTGATCCAACAAAGCAGACCAGAAAGCCAAAACAAGAATGGATACTTAAGTTAAACAGATTTCTCCTACGAATACTGAAAATTCCTTAAACATGTCATTGACAGCATATTCAAAACGACTGCTCATGCAAGTTTTATTATCCTTCTCCTGTAACACTTGAGATCGATGAATATGCCTCAAAGGGTATATATATTCAGTATTCCCCCAACTTTGAATTATTTCATCCACAGCTTTAAAACCCACAGATATGACATGGGGAAGGGAACTAATAAGAGTCCAAAGGAAATCTCATTTCTTACCTAGTCTGGATGGAGTTGGCAGCAACATGCATAGCAGCAGCAGCCACCTCTTGTGCTTTGCGGTTCATGCCACCTGGTGGGGGGCACATCCCTGTGCCCACCTGAGGAGGCATATTCGCCATGTTAGGTCCATAAGGTCTGTTCCCCATGGTCGCATGGCTCATCCTCCCTGGGGGAAGTCCACTGTAAGGTGGCACACCAGTCTGCCCATGCATCTGGCTCCCTGCTCCCATTGGGTTCATGCTTCCTCCCATTCCTGGACTGGGGTAGTTGGCATTGGACATAGCATTGTAGTTTGGCTGCCTGGGATAACCTCCTAAAGAGATAAAAAGAGAGGAAGACAACATCATTCAACTAACTAGTTTATGAATCACTATAAAAATCTTCAATCAGCAAATATTTAAAGATCACTAACAGAGATGAGGGGGAGTGTTAACACCTCAACAAAAAGTCAAAGTACTTGGATATAAGCCACATAAAATATGTTTTGACACAGCCAACTAACAACATCAATTCAAAAGCTGCCTGAAACTCTCGCAAACCTCAACAGAGCAGAGTGAGCTAAATGATCCAGGACAGGATGTAGAAAATTCACTTAACCCTTTCCAAAACATGTAACACTATCAAATTAAGAGGACTGGATCTCCTCCTCCACTGCACTGGCGGCAGTACCTACATCTTTTTAAACCAAGAGGAAGGATATTGCATGTTGAAGTGCAACTAGCCCTGAAAGTAGCCTATTTCATCAGTCTCAAACACGATACACAAAGCACTGTTCCTTCCAGCTTATAAGGAGTATACTGTTTTGCATAACCCACACATTAAGATGAGACAAATAAACACAGTATATCAAAGACAAGAGATATTACAGTAGACACAGGTCTTGTGTATTCCTGAGCTCAGTTGCCACCTTGAGGAGCTCACAGTGCCTCACCTTGAGGTCCATACTGCCCGCTCTGGGGTCCGTAGCTCCCCATGGAGTTCTGCTGGTACGGCCCCATTCCAGCGTGCATCTGTCCTCCAGAAGACTGACGGGGAGATAAGGCTGAGCCAGGCTGGGGCGAGCTGTACTGGGGCATCTGAGGATTCCTCTGCATGTAACCTGGGCACCAGAGAGTGGAGCAGACAATTATCAGTGCAACTATTCAGCGGTGCCACTGGACACACTTTCTTCTGTAACAGGATCCAATAACAAAATCCTTCCAGCAACAGCCTAGATAGATTTACTGTAGTTGCTAGTAAGAAGCCCATTTTCGTCATCAGGACAATATACTCAAATTCCTGTTTTTAACCAGGAAAAAACTAGTATCACAGGAATAGATAACACAACTCAGCAAACCTAGTTGACAACGACGTACTTTCAGCCATAAAAGCTGAAATTATACATGGGGCAAAGATGCACAGTATCACTGCAAGCAGCCCTCATTTTGAAGTATAAGGTCATGGACCCTGGACAAACAACACACAGAAACATGTTTCCAAAGCCAGCGAAAACACCTTACAAGTCAAACCACTAGCTTGGATGAAACATTAAAGAGGCTAAAGGATGGCCAACAGCTGAATTTCCTGCAACGTGCCTGAAGCAATTGCAGCTTATAAAGCTGGGGCAGCTTTTTTAAGCACTGTATCACCACAGAAGCCATGCCATCGAGTCAGGTATTCTTTAATTACATACTGAGCTTTACAAACCATTTACAGTTCTTTTAACTAAATCTTTTAACTCATGTCACTCACCTCGATCTTGCGCTATGCTTGATTGGTTCATGGAAGGATGCATGATACTGTCCGACTGGCCGCTAGGTGGTCGGGGTGGCATCTGATTGCCTACGCAACAGAAAGGAGGGTGGTTAGTCAAAAAACTGCACGCCCAAAAATCTAGGATACAAGAGTATTAAATACTAGAACTACAAACATTTTCAAGAAAATGGCATGTCTGCCCCAGCAAGGCAAAACACAGCAACGGGAAGATCAGTCACATTAACATTTCCTTATTAAAGCTTGAAAAAACAATACCACTGGTTTGCTAGMCAGCCATCTCTTCTTACTGCATGCTTCACAAGTTACAACAGGGGTTTTAAAACAAAAACAAAACAAAACAAAATTACAAGATCTCARTGATCACATAATACTGTCACTGGCCCATTTGCTCCTCACTGGCCATTTTAATTCACTTTTCAGCTGCATGAGGCAGTCACATCAAAGATTTGACACATGCCAAACAGTGTTACCTGGTACTGCAGCAGGTGAAAGTGGACCAGAGCGGGACTGAGCAACACTAGCAGGAGATCCAACAGGGGATGGCGAGGGTCCTCTGATGCCTGGCAGGTGAGGAGAGGTATGTGGAGAGAAAGGAGACTGAGCTGGGTTACTCTGCTCTCCTTGACTGCTGGAAATCCCTGATGTGCTTACTCCAGGACTCAGGGCTCCTTCTGTACCCATGGGCAGATCATCTATTGAACCAGACAGGTCCTGCAATACACAGAGAAATACGTCAGGCAAAAATAAAGAGACATGGGACTGTTCCCTCATCTACCACCATGAAAGACTGCATTTCCCCCTTAGACTTACTACAAATAGAAATCAATGAGCCCCGTTCATGTTATTGTCAGTTATGAAGCTGCTGCACAGACTGAGGTAACTGCCAAATGTGCTTTATCCYGCTGCCTGTTCCTGAACCCGAGAGTTCCCTAGCTGGTTTGTTGAGCACTTGCGAGTGGTCCAGACAACTGGTCAATTCTCTTATTTGCTTCCTTAATTCAGTTTAGAGACTAAAAATTAACAAATGCACCAAAGACGTGTAAAACTACAAATAGGGGAGATGGGTCACACGACCACGACCTGGAAGAGAAATATGGCTTGGCCTTTGAAAGGCAGAGAACTCCTGCCTCCCCACAATTAATTCATAAACCTCAGATGAGCCAGGAAACTRCTCACTTGAGCTGGATAAAACAAACTAAATACAAAGATTTAAAAGAAAACTGTAAAACATTTTTCATGGTTCCCACTTCCCCTTCTCCAGAGATAGCAAAAACTAGCAATTACAACGTCAGGTTTTAAACTCCAGCTTCTCTTGAAGCTAAAGTTAGAAAATACCTTTCCTAGTGCATGTATCCACCCTGAAAAAGAGGAGCATGAAAAAGAGAGGTGCTTGTTTAAGAGCGGTGAAATCTCCAATTGCTACAACAGCGGCCAAAAAACTACAGCACTAAAAATCAGTTGGTGGGTCGGTGAAATGGGGATGCTTCCAAGTGGATGTCATGCAAATCCAACACGCACAACTGTACTGGCTGTTTGATAATAAGATGCATCATCTATTCAGACTTGGCCTGGAGTAAATGAATGAGTTACAGTCCAAGACCAAGAAGACGAATAGGCAGTCGTGGCACATTTGAACAGACACCAGGAAGTCTTAACTATTGCAGTGAGAAGATAAAATCTCTGCCAGAGATTCGAAGGATCGCACCAGGTGAAGAAGCGGCAGCCCCAAGCTTACCCAGCTTCACCTACACTTTGCAAATCTGTCATAGCAATCAGCCCTGGATAAGAAATGCTCTGGCCTGAGCCCTGAAGTCATTTCAGATCTGAACAGGATTCAGCTGACCAGCATGAACAGAGCCAACCTCATTTCAAACACCACACAGAAAGGCTAAGCCAACTGATAAATAACTTGGGCGCTCTGGTCTCGTTTATACTGACTGGATGATTCCTTGTTTAGCAGCAGTTCAGATAACACTTTCCCAGCTCTGTGCAACGCGGAAGGACCTCAGACACAAGATACTGCAAACTTATCAGCCTTCAGAAGCAAGCAAGAGTCCTATCGCTCTGTAAGACCTGTCTGCCAGGTGATGTATGAAAAGGCCCTGACAGCATGTCCCAACATCTCAGCTGGAGAGCAGTACTTCACCACCTCTTAGGAAGTGGAAAATTGGAGTAATATAGGAAYAAAAAAGCCCCAGCATATATCCAACCACCTCATCACTCTTGTTGGATAGACAGTGACATTCAAAAGGACAAGCAAATGGGAGAGTTTAGTATCGGCTGGATGGCATGCAGATATCTGTYGCAGTAGCACAATCTTGTCTATTTTAACAGCAAAATTTAGTCTAAGTGCTTCTAACAAATCCTGGTAAATGCTACATTTGAGCTGCAAACTCCAGACCCTTGGTGGGATGACTTAGTGTATAGTATGTCCTTCATCCCCTGCCACTACTGTTTCCGTTTGGGAGATCATTTCCTGCAAAACAGTCTCAGAGGTATATCTGCTTACTGTTGCAGTATTATCTTCTTGGAAAAAAAACAAAACAAAAACAAAGAAACCCCAAGCTTTGTCTTATTTCAATGAAAACTACAAATTTGCAGGAAAAACAAGTCTATGAGAACTTGCAATTTGCATTACCTTCCTACTGTAACATCAGAAGTATTGCTAGCTCATGCAGCTACTYGCTTCTTTTTCCCCAGACAACTTTGATAAAACCCACATTCGTACAGCAAAACCATCTGAAGTGGGAGTAAAGTATTTCCAATATTTTGCATTAAAAAACATCAACCAACAAAAACAACAAAGAACAAAAAGCTTCTTTCTCCTCTGTAACTCCTGTTTAAGAGGGAGGTTAATCACACCGAACTTCAGCTGCTGGTGTAAGCTATGCATCACGGTTCCCTGCTAGTCAGAGGGGTACACAGTGTCCAGAAGCCAATTCAGTCCAACCTAAAACTATTTCTAATGTCTGCTGGCATCTTTCTGAAATACTTTTAAGCTACTTTTAGGCTGAATCACCAAACGCATCCAAACTCTCCATTTTTGTTCTGACAGAAATGAAGTTGGAGGCCAAAACCCCTTTGCAGCTGTAAAATCCTCCACCATCATCGGCTTTGTCAGACCTGTGTCAGAGAACGAAGCACAGCATTTTAGAGCTGTTAAATCTTTATGCCAGAGGGGCAGAGCAGAGAGCTACTTGGATGAGTAACTTTAGGCTCAGTGGAGAAACACATTATAAATGTACACGTGAGACAGAATATTGGCATGAAAGTGCAGGTAGAGGGCTAGCRTGCAAGGTGAAATGTCAAAGCTTTCTTCCGTTATCCAGACTGTAAGGGATGTGCTTCTGACCTCCAAGAGGTGAAAGAGGGCATTTGCCTCCAGGATCTGAGGAGGTCACCGTCTTCTGCATGAGATAAGAAATATTCACACATGAACTGGGCAGAATAAGTGTGAGAATATACAGCTTGTTAATGCCAGGCAATGAATMCTTCTGCAACATGGGAAACGAAACAGTGTTAAAAACTGTTTGAATATTAACTCCTAAGTAACTAGATAAAAAGCTTTAAAGACGAGGCCTTCGACTTGGCCTATGCATCAAAGCTTCACTTAAGTACTGCAAGTCATTTAAAAACATCGTTTTAATTAGGTGGGTTAACATAGGGTTGCTTTAGACATGCAAGTGAGGGCCCCTCTACACTGTTASCATACCACCGTGGACCTCACGTACAGGAAAAGTAGGCCTCCCAGCTCTAAGGCTTTAGATCAGACCTTCAGTTGGTTTAAAGATGTTAAAAATGAATTACATGTAAACTCTTCTTGGACATTAGGGCAATGTGCAGGAATGGAACCAGGACAATACCGTACAAATCACGTAACTCATGAAGCCACTTCYGTTTCCAAAGCTTTGTCAAGTTTTACAAACCCCAAACAACACAGCAAAGAGAGGCTCCACCAGCACAGCAGAATTTTTCTAAGTTCGTCATTAAGCTTCAAATTCCGCAATACTGTAAATTTCTCAGAAGGTGCGATGTCTAGGAGGGAAAGGAGAGAAACAGGGACTGCAATGCCAAAGCACAAGCAGTTAATCAGCAAGGAGTCGTTTCCCTCCTATCAAGGTATTTTTTCGGGATGCCAACCATCAAGGCATAGAGTAGTGTTTTTTTTTTAACCAGACCTAAAGGACACTTTCAAACTCTGATATTCCATTTACTGAAGTGCACCACAAATTTTGCGGGGTGCGGGGGAATCATCTTTTTACAGACTGCTTTAAGGACAGCTACAGCAGAGAAGCCCTGGGAAAAACAAACAAACCCTAAAAATAAAAATAAAATTGGTGGAGTAACAGAGCCTTACTGCCTTCGGTGGTTTCTGGATCAAGCCCAAGGAGGATCGGGCCAGTGAGGTTTGCTTTGCCCCCACAGAGGGACCTGGAAAGACGCAGCAGCACGCGGAGGGCTCTCCCCTTCCCTCCTCCTCGAGCGCAGCCAATCGAGCCGAGACAGGAGGTGAGCCTCAACAGCAGTAACTCTGCCAACTTGAAGGAAACGTCAGGGTCTGGAGAATTTCCTCACGTGTTTCCAATGTGTTTTTTATGCATTTTATTGCTCATCTGCCATGCAGATCAAAAACGCTGGAGGGATTCCAACTATTTCACACAGAATCTCACACTCCAGGCTGGCTGCAGCCCCAAAGCCTGAGTTTCTTCACTTGAAATACTGCCCAGTGTTATTTTGGGATGTGACCTGATAGCGGAAGCCCACAGGGACCCTGAAACGATAACCGTTCCAGCTGCGACTGGTTGCCCAACCCGTGCCGATGCCAGCACGGGTTTGTCAGCGCTGCTGACAAACAAGGACTCAGCAGCTAACACCTCCTTTTCACACCACAACAAACCCATGCCTGAAATCGCACAAGCTGGTGCCCAACCGAGGGGGCCGGCGAGCCCGGCTGCCTCGGGGACAGGGCTGCAAGTCTTGGCACGGCCCAGGCAAGGGCGCCGGGCAGTTCGTGCTGCAAACGGCAAGGGTGTTTTCATACGAAAAGGGGAACCACCACTGCACTATCTGATACGAGTTCATTTGTTAAGGAAACGCAGAGATGAAACAAGGAGAAATGCTTCAGCTCAGCGTAAGACGAGCCCCGTGGGAGGGCAGACCCCCGGCGGTCCTCTGGCCCGCTGAGCGGGCAGAGCGGCACGGGGGGCCCCAAGCGGGTTGCTCCCCTCCCTGGGGACGGCAGCTCCCGACCCGCTCGCCCTGCAAGCGCGCACGGAGAGCGTGGGGGAAGAGGGAAGGAGCGCAGACAGGCCGTAATGATCGGCGGCACTATCAGATCACCAGATAGCACTCAAGGAAATTATGAGCTGGAGACGAGCACGTGCCAGAGCTCAGAAATTCTGAAAAGCCAGTTGTTTCCATAAAGACGCTTACAAGCAAACCCAGAGAACAACGGTTAAATTTCTTCCCCGCTTCTTTCTGAAGGGGAAAAAGTCTCTTCATTGCTTCTGACTAATTGCAGTACCTACTTTCTATTACAATTTCGTTTTCTCTGCAGTTTCTTTTCCACTTCAAGAACTATCAACACTGAAAAAAATCACAAGCTTGTCCTTTCCTTCCCCTTCATTTCCACACTCAGAATACCTCAATCCACTCTATCTCAAAAGTGGCCAGCTGACCAGCAAGTCAGGATCTCCCCGCTACTCTGGGGAGCCGCATACACTGGTTCCTCCTTCTACAGCCCAGACACAACCGAATCTTGCATCTTCTGCTTCACAAAGCACTCTGTCTCATCACACAAAGCGGCCTGGAGACCTCACGTGCTCCACTTACRTTAAAGACTCACTTGATAGCTTGAAGATGCACAGAGCCACCTTGCAAAGCTGGCTTGAGGTTTCCTCAACTGACAGAAAGGTCCGGACAGGGGCCTAATTCCCCCTAGTCCCCGCCGCCTTTCTCCTTAGCACATGTCCCCTTTGGATTGCTTCCCCAACAAAAACTGAAGTTGGAGTWGGGGATCCTAACTTAAGCTGCAGTAAACAATGAACTAATAGATAATTTTCTCTTAGGAGTTACAATCTATCTCCAAAGTTTTGTCTTGTCAGCAAACTGAAGATACTTCCTATCCTTTCACTTTAACAGGTCTCCCATCCTGTAATAAAAGCACTATTCAATTACAGAGCCTGAAACTAGACAAAAATCCAATCAGAACCGTGCTTTTCAGTCTCGGAGCTGAAAAGGCACCAACTCCAGCTTACTGGAGGGATCYCAACAAGGGCCCATGCTCCCACAGGCCTGGGTCACCCCCCCACCAGTTTGATTTCACTGCCATGTTYCATGAACCATCAGCATGTACCATCACGGACAAAAACCCTCATCGAGCATGGGATTTCGGCATTTGTTTGGAAGCTGCTGGCTACCTGAACATCCTTGGCAGGAACATAAAGACTTCTGTGCCACAAGAAGGAACAAAACTATTCCGTAGCCAAAGCACATTTCCAGAAGTCCTTCCTACCCCAAAAATACACGATATGCCTCAGGAGAGCCATCATTCAGCTCGCTTCACTCCCTGTGACTGGGTGTTGTGCAGAAGGGAATGGATCACCCTGTACAGCACCAGAAACACCGTCTGCATGACCATCGTTCTTTGTGTGCATACAAGCTGGGCAAGAGAAAAGGCAGTAGGAAGGATGCGTGCAGAATCTCTCTCCAATAAAACCTCTCTCAACCTAGAATATTTCTGGAATTTAAAGTGAACTCAAAGATCCTGTTAACAAATGCTTTGCTTCTGTCTGCTCTGTACCTGTCATACCTGGTGGGGGAGTGGGTAGAAACCAAAAATATGTATTTTTGAGCTGTAAGTTTACCTGTTATATATTTTGGGTTTATACAAGTGCAGGAAGCTCAACCGCATTCCAAAGCTACCCAAGACAACTAAAAACTAATGAAATACTATCAAAGTCTAGCAATACAAGCTGGTGTCCCTTTGACCATGTAAAGCTTTCCACACCACTGCCATAGCTCTTATATCTTACTCTCCTAAGCACTGATGAAGTTTTAGTTTAAAAGGGGAAGGTAACTTTCTCCTGGCATAAGGAATGGGGGAGGCTTAGAAGGAAAACCACCACCATAGCAGCATGARTCTGCACAGCGCACCTCCTCCGTGCCTTCGTGAAAGCTTCAGGTTCACAGCCTTGCCTCTTCCCTTATATACCCTTCAAAACAGGATAAAGATCGGTGACCAGAAGGAACAAAGAACTTTAATTATGGAACAAAATCTCTGGTTTCGCCCCTCAAATATGTCTGTGGAAATTCAGTCTCTGATCTGAGCAATGTTCACACGTGAGCAACTACAAACTAGACACTTCTTGTGTTCTCCGTCAAGCTCTTCTGGGGATGAATCTAAGATTCTGTTTACAAAACTAAGGATGTGTAAAAATGTTCAAGTCCTATTACATGTCACTTACTTCCTTTATTTTAAATATTGTTTGTAGAGTAAGTAGTAAGACTTTTACTACTTCAAGGGAAAAATATCAGCCCAGTAAAACAAATATTAGTAAGGCAACACTATTAAGGCTTTAGTCTCTGCTAGATGGAGTCCATATTCCCTTCCCTTATGAGGAGTTTAAGCTCCTCTCAGGCATCAGTACTGACAATTACAAACCTAAGATGGGGACTAGAACATGCACAAGAGATTTGTACAGTTTCTTTGCTCAAAAAAGAAGCTGAAAAGCTCATTCTTCCAGGCTGGCTTTAGACAAACTGGTAGAAGCTGCTGGCTCTAGCTGCACTGCAGGAAAAAGAGCATTTGGAAAGGAGGCTGGCAGGAGGAGGGGCTCAGTGTCACACAAGAAATTTTACTCTGATTGCAAAAATAAGCTGCTGTTCTAATCCACCCCAGTAAATCTAGGTGAGTTTGGCCGTTTGGCATAAAGCAGGTACAAAATAAAAAGGAAGGAAGATAGACGGAAGTGATGCTGGCTTTACTACATTCCTGCAACGGGAGCCCTTGCAAAACAGCCAGCACTGCTACTGCAGCAGCCATTGATTTTTCAGAGGTCGATACTCCACTCCCACAGATCTGCTCGGCAGGAGCTTTAATCACATCTACTGCTCCTACTCCGTGCCACCCCTCCTTTTCTTCCCCTCCAAATAAAATTAAAAAAGAAAAGGGGCCTTTCCTCCCCCTCCAAACACTGTGCAGACTAACAATTTTCATATTCTTGCTCTGCCTTTGGAGCRGAGAGATGCAAAAGCTGTAGTTGCAGCATGAAGTATAAAAGAAATAACATGATTCATCCACAGAGCAAGATGTCGCCAAAGGGAAACCCACCGCGAGGAAGGCCGGCATTCCCACCCCGGGCGCCCTGGGTACTCAGCTCTTCTGCAGGACCCTGGGAAATACAGCAGCAAAACTCTCCAGAAAGCAGTTTCCTTTTAACCCTTCGAGAGCTGGTTYAACTTCTGAAAGTATTTCCAGGTTTATCTGAGCATTAATACAACACAGAAAGTATTCAAAGTAACAGTGGGAATGCTTACGTTTTGCTTGCTAGCCTAGGAACACTTTGGCTGATGTTAAAGCCGGTCCAGCCATCTAGCAGCAGCAGCAAAAAACAAAAGGATAAAAACTCAAGTTTCAATAGTAACACTGATCCCTTAAAGTTGCAGGAAAGAAGTACGCATGACCTCAAGCACAATGAGCCACATTATCTCAACAGCAGTGAAGGATGTTCTCAGCAACGGTGATTTTTTGGAAGGTGTTTGGGGTGGGTGAGGGTGAGACCTACATACTGACCACATCAATCAGAAAGGCTGGTCCGACACCCAGTCTTCAGAAGGAAAGTGCAAGTGAGAAACTAATATGGGTCTCAGATGACAGACCACAATCTGTTTATTTAAAGAGCTTTTGGGTTTTTTCCCCAGAGGTTTTTGTTTCTTAAGTGTTCTTCTACTGCAGTCTAAAGACAAACCCCAGATCACATGCAAAGCTAAATCGCAGCAGAGGTAGGAAGCTCCCCTCTTCTTGCCAGCCATAAGGATATTCCAATTCCGCAGCAGTGCTTCCTCTGCAAGGCACTTTCCAATCTCTGATGTGTTCAATTTAGACTCCAAAGCATTTAGTCATCTCAGCATGTGATTATGCCACCATGCCAACCACATGAGTTTGGGTGGGCAAAGAAATGCAGCAAAGGCAGGAGTTTAAAATAGTTAACAAAAAAAAAMCAAATGTTAAAGGCACCTGTTAAAGCCAGTACTTTGGATTTTAAGACAACTCAGCTTTTGGTGTTACCAGCCCCTTTAGAAACAATTAAGAGAAAAATAGTAACGAAGCATAAGAAAGAGATTTTAGGAGAGAATAAGCTTTCTAAAGGCAGCAGATACCTGCAAGCTTGATGAACCTGGCAGCTCCCTCGCAAGAACGGGCTGCCAAGGAGCTGGTTGAAAGCTGGTAGCCCCGTTCCGAAAGCCACCGTACCTGCAGGCAGGCAGCAACGGAGYGGCAGGAGCCCTGGCTGCCGAGCCCTCGCGTGTGGCTAGCTGGGGCTCTCTAGAGAAGCCGCTTTCCTGCACGCATCTGTCCTACACAACATACCCGGTGTTCAGGTACAGCTGCCCTGGATGGGGCCAAGAAGCTGAGGATACATTTAAAAAGTCAATGAGATTCTCCTCTTGCTGTAGCTTGGAGCAGCAAGCATGCATAAGGAGAGGTAAGCGAAGTTTCTATTTTTCCAGTTAAGAATCAATTAAAATAATAATAATTRCACAACTCCTCCTCCAATTACCTCTCAGGACTCACTTGAAACCCCAGTGCAAACCTCGTACCCACATGGACGCGGCAGCAGCCCACGGAGGCAGCGCTCGCCGCTGCAGAAGGCCTGCGCAGCCGGCCCCGGCCCGGGGCCGTGCCCAGCACCCGCGAGCGCCGCACGCGCCTCCGAGACCAGTCGATCCAGAACGCCAAAACGGCGCGAGAGGCAAAACGACTCCTGCAGATCGAGAGCTYGGGCACGCGGCGTTTGAAACGCCAAACGCCAGCTAAGTTAGCCCCCGTCCCTTCTCCCTCGGGCCGCCGCGCACAGCAGACGCGGGCCGAGCCGGCGCTGCCGGGGGCTCCGGCGGGGTTCGGTCGGACGGAAAAGGCAGAGGGGCGACGTCAGTGCTTGCAGCGGGGCCCCGGCGGCTCCCGCGCATTGCGGCGGGTCTCCCGCGTCACCAACTCAGCAACCAAAAGGAAGCGAAAACTCGATTTCCCTGCCTGGCAGCRCCAAGCTGCTCGAGAGAGTCGTCGCCCCGCACGGCGCGCGCCTTCCCCGCCGCGGTGGAACTAACAGCGACGTATTTCCAGGCGGCATCGGTTCAGCGTGACCGAGCCCAGACTATTGTCCGGGATCCAAGATCACAACCGCTCGGCCTGCAGCGATTTCCGGATTCGGCACCGGCCCGCCTGGCCGCTCGAGCGGGGCCTCAAGCCGGGCGGTTCAGCGGGCAAGGCCAGCGCCCGGCTTGAGGCCCGCCGGCCCCGCGGCCGCGTTTCGGTCGAGCGTGCCGCCGAAATCGCTCCTGAGCCGACCGAGGGCTCTGGCGAGGCGGGGGGGGGAGGAAAAAAATCGGTGTAACGAGGCGAGGCAGGAAGCGGAGCCGCGCGGCTCGCGCCCGGAATAGAAACAGGAAACGCGCCCTGCATCGAGCACAGCGCAGCCGGCGGCAGCGGGCGCCCGGCGCCGCACGGCACTGCCGCTCATTGGCTGCGCCGAGGCCTCGGCTCGGCTCGGCACGGCTCGGCACGGAACGGCACGGCCGCGCCGCTGCGCCCCGGGGGTGGGGAATTTCCTCCCCGCGCACCGGCTCAGATCGGCTTAGCGCGCCAAGCCCGGAGGAAGGGGTGGGAGGAAAGGAATTGCCACATGGACAAATAGCGGAGCAAACCCCGAGGAGAGGGTCAGGCGMACGCACGGCCCCCGAGCGCGGCGCCGGGCAGCTCTGCCGGCGGCACGCAGCGCTCCGCGGAGGCTGTTGGCAAAATCAGAAACAAAACACCAAAAAGAGTAAGAAAAAAAAGCAYGGCCTTCCCCAACACCACATAAAAATAATTATTATAGTCACATACACTTAGAGTTATGCCACGGTCAGGGAAAAAARCATTTTTGACTCTTAATAGCACCGTAACTTGGATAGAGACCTTTCAGCATAAAGTGGGTTGCTCCCATCTCTGAAATACCAGTGTCCGAGGTATCGTGCACCTTGGGGTGCTACCTCCGGGTGATACCGCCTTTATGTGTGCATCGCTGCGGTGCCCAGGCGCCACGGCACACAACTGAACTGCTTTGAAACGCACACATCACTAATTCCGCTCTTAAGGCAAGCAAAAAGACAAGCTCAAAAGGCCAAACACAAACCAAGCAGAAGCAGGAGGCCACGTCTAGAAAGAGACCAAAGTGACACCCAGATTCTACTAAAAAAGTTTGCTTTCCCTTCCCTCCAAAAGGGATCACCAAGAGGACCGATACCGAGCAAAAAGATTTTTTTAAAAAAAAATATTCATTTCCTGGGCTGCACCTCTCTCCATCCACAGCAGCTTTGAGACAGTTTTTAGCTGCACTTCAGCCTGTTGCATTGATTATTTCCAGGTCAGAGGATGCAGCTGACAAAGCTCAACTTTATTCCACTTCAAGGATCTGCAGAGTACCAGCTGAAGTGACGATCTGGTAGGAGTGACAAATCGAACTAGTGCTTTCCTGAGAACCTCTGAAGTACCCAAACCCAAAAACTGCTTAAGGAAGGAAAAAGTAATTAAACAAATCAACCTCCCAAAACTGCTGGGGAGAGGGAGTGTATGCACAGAAGGGCTCCTTCCACCCAAGCAAAAAAAACAGTAGCCTCATTCTTCTCCACTTCCAAGCCCCAAATTTTGTCAAAACCATCCTGCAAGGATCTGAGACTAGGATGCACGTTCAGAAGTTAAATGCAGATCAGAAAACTGTTTTTAATCATATTCCTGTCTACCATTGACAAGTAAAACACTCTTCAGACCAGAAATCAGTGATGAATGAACAAGCAAAGCACAACTGAACAGAAATAAAACAGTTCTGTAATGGTGCAAAGTATTGAGATTGAAATGATTCCCCTTTCCTATCAAGATGAAACTACATCACTCAGGAAAGATACAGGGTTTCTCCCTCAGTGAACACGGTACCCTAGCCAAAAAATAATTAAAAAGAATAAACAAATAAGCCAGGAAGGACATGGCTTCTGGGATGGAGATTCTGAAAAAACTTTAACGAGCTGCCTCATTTCGCATCATTATGCATTTAGTGCAACAAAAACTCAAATGCATCCTTGCCATATTTCAGCACCTCCAAAACCCCGCTGGTATCTCTCCTTCTGGTTTGACTGTAAGTCTCACCCCATGGATGACCTTTCCCATTAAAGCACTGCTGAAAACAGTGCCTCTCACAAAAGTTTCAGTTTCAACAGACAGAAAAACTTTACTGAAGAAATCCCAGAACATCCAGTGAAAAGCACATATAGCCAATAAATACTGGTATCAGATCGGTATTGCTTTATAAACAGCTTTCAGGGCTGCTCAGGAAGTTCTGACACCRCAGTTATCAACTTCTGTGCTTGGAAAATTATAAACAGCTCAGGATGGCAACCACTCTCGCCATGCTCTACTCCACATCCACGCTTCAGAGATGTAGGAACTTGTACTCGACTTCTTCAAGGCAACCCAAAAGACAAAGACTGAGGCAACGTGACGACCTGCTGGACGTTCCCAAATGAGGTAAAAAAAATTCCTCCCAGCCCAGGACTCCACTGATCTTTGCAACAGAACTGATTTCCAATCCAAGCATAACTGGATGTCCTAAAACACCCTATTTGCTTCTCTCTACTTGCTACCAGCACCTTTCAAGTCTAAGCAAAAAGTAATTAATAGCTGGAAATATTTGATTCCTACATACTCAGAATTCAAGTCTCAAAAGCTAGAGACTCCAAATAAACTGGATACAACTTGCCAGGAAGAATCCTTTGCTGAAGAGATGAGACTTGGGATTCTCCTGGGAGAAAGAGATTTATACCAAGGATTACTACTCAGCTATTACACCCAGGCACAAAAGACTACACTTCACTTCTCCCATACACAATAACAATCTTAGTTTAGCTGCAATCCTGACAGCAACTCCCTAGAGAAGCAGGGAATTCTTCAGAGAAATTCCTCACCCAGCAAACTACATATAGGAAGAGTGCCAGCCAGGACATTTGTGCAGATGCATTACTCTTTAAAAGGCATCAGCAAATTCAAGTTAGTGCCAGCACTCTCCCCCAATACTGTAAGTATAAACTTCAGAAAGGAAACGACAAACCAGTATACATTTAAGCTAGAATAGCCTAGTAACACAAGCAGGAAYGGAAGACCAGACATTTTGCTGCTTACAGATGAGCACATACAGCATTAGAGAAATCAGTAATTTGACTCTTCTGCTGTTAAAAAGTCTGCATACGGGAATACTGTCAGGAAAAAGTTTAGTTAGGGACACAAAAACCATTACTGGAGAGCGAACTTAAAGACCCCCACCCAGAAAGATCGACATTTCTCAGATAGATCCTAACAAAGCCAACAAGAGCCGTTAGGTTATTCAACTCCTATCAGTATTACCATACTCACACTTACATCTCTTGGAGATTACCATCTCCTGAAATGGCGATAGGATCTGCTGAAAAAATAATTCTCCCATTATTGCTGAAAATTCCAAAACTAATACTGAAGCACAACATCAAACATGTAACAGCCAAAKACTACTGTGAATGCTTTAGGTATATAAATCTAACACTTCCTAAGTTAAGGACTAAAAGCTGAAATTCCCTATTCCTACTAGAGTTGATCTATGCTTAATTAAAGATGATGCATGGTATGATTTGCCCAGATTCCAAGATACCCAGTGAGCTATCCCACAGTGCCTGCTAAGCCTTGGAAAAGGACTCAGAACTCAACCAAAAAATTAAAAGCCCACTAACTATGCTTCTGTAAATCATATATATGGCAAAACAAGAGATTCAGGAATTCTCCTGAGGAGGATAAAACTTTCTAAAACAGATAGACTGTGCAATATAAGCAGGATTAAAAGAAACCAGTAACACCCTTCCATGAAGCACTTCTGCTTCTAAGCAGTCCCCGTCCAAACYAGGAGACGGATCACTGACACAAGAGGGTGGCTGCCACAGGGGTCCTCTCTCTAAACCATTCCACAGCATCACTGCCTGATGCACTTCTCACTTTATGGCCAGGGGTGCTAATCTTGTGCTATGCACCTGTGGGACAAAGAGATCTGCAACACATACGAGAATAAGGGTGCTGGGGGATGCCTCCTTTTTTTTAAAAAAAAAAAAAAAAAAAAAAAAAAAAAAAAAAAAAAAAAGTTTTTCTTTACCTAGGAAGAGAAGGCCCAAAAGGACAACCAGCATGGGTAAGCTAAAGATTCACTGATTTCTTAAATGCAAATCATTTGGTGATAGAGTCAGAAAGTCAAGACGACTATAAACGTTAGTTTAAAACGCAAAACAAGCCTTAAAGCCAGTCAATTCCAAAAGCTAAACTAATTTCTTTGTGCTCTGGATTTCTGTCTAGAAAACTTCCCAGGAACCCAATTAGAAACTGAGGGACACGTTAACATCTAAAACGCTTAAACAGGATCGAATTCCYTCCTTTTTAGGTTCTCCCACTCTTACAGGGGAGACGGGTATCTTCTCTTAAGCTATTTGGAAAAAGCAAAACTTGAAAAGGGCGAAACGCATCTAAGCACAAGGTATAAAAGAACCTCCCCACTTGGTGCTGAGACGAAGCCACTTCTGCTAAGCAGAGCGACTAATTCCTATAATCTGAGTCAGAGGGCGCTGATTGGTAGGATTCRTGAAGGCAGTATCAACAATGCTACTAAACAGGACTTCCCACCGTTCAGAGCTACAGCAATTTCTTCAATTACTTCAGTGGCTTCACTTTTCCTACATTCTTTGCCAGAAGATGGGTCACATGGAAGAACTTGTGGAGAGGCAGAGTGGAGAGAAACATGCTATTTAAAAGGATTTTCCCCCAGGCCTCAGAACAAATTAAATCTTTGTAATCAGGGTCCAAAAGGAGAAAAAAAAAAAAAAAAAAAAGAAAGAAAGAAAGAAAGAAAAAAAGACAATCCACACCTACTCCCATTAGGGGGTGGGTCAAACTAGAATTGCTTTATATTTTGGGTGACAATCTGTACCCACAATCTAAAGGAATTATTTCAAGGGGCTCATAACAGACCTGTTACCACTCCTGAAGACAAAAACAACTCCACTATATATGCAGTTCACTCTCCTTTGATCAATCCAACTGCTGCTTAGGAAGAGATTTAGCCAGTGGCTAAACAAAAAAAGAACTCACTCACTTCCTACTAGGTACAAGTGACAATAACCAGAAGAATCAGAAATTCAGCAACTTAGATTGTTCTTCCAAGTCAGAAGCACAGACCGATTTGGGCAAGCTAACTTTTACTTTTAATCCTTCTCCTCAATTTTCTTGATGAAGTTTTAACCTGAACTTTAACTATCCCAGTCCAAAAACTCTGGAAAACTAGGTACTAATCTGACACCCAACCATTCACTGCACATAGCCAGAAAGTAGATTTAGAACTCAAAAGGGAAAAGAAAATCTGCATCTGCAGGAGAAGGAACTATCTGTGCCTGATCGTCCTCACTCCAGGTACTAATCAACTTGTCTTTTTCACCAACCGTTCAGTCCAATTGGACCAAAGAAGCTTAAATCGGCAGTATAAGGATCCACTGACACAGAAAGGCAACAGCTCTACCAGGCTGCTAACCTAAATGACCCAAATAGTGAGCTAAATGAGCAATAAAATAAAATAAAAATGAGACACCTTCCCCTGAAGGTCAGAGCCTACTCTAGCAGCAATCAGGTACTTCAGACACTGCAAACAGAAAGCTCAAGAAATCTTTCAGCTAGAACATACAGACTAGAGTTCTTAGGGTTAAACTTTACTCTCAGATCCATTACTTTTGTAAATTACATTTAATCTCCAGTGGGAAGCCAGAAGCTAATGACTTAGTAAAGAGCACAGGCAGCCTCCATCATTCCCATTTCCATGTGGAATACTACCAGTGCTAATTTATCCTGCTGTGCTTCTGATTGCCCTCGCCCCATTCACTTCTAGATCAGCTCACCACTCACCGGCAGGCTAGAAGGTCTGGACTGAAGATTCAAGTTCATATCTTCTTGCCCTTTACTGGAAGCCAGGGAGGGAGCAGATGATGCCTGGGACCCAAACGAGTCTTGAGATAACTCCTGAAAAATCAAGCAACAACAAAAAAGAAAAAAAAAAAAAAGAATAAAATAAATGCTCTGCTGGAACTGGTCTGGTATATTCTCACATTATGGAAGAGTTATGTACCCTTGGTGACATTTGCCCAAAACAGGAAACAAGACAGTAAAGAGTTCAAGTCAGAACGCCTACTGCTCTGCAGGAGGACAAATGCTGTCCGACTGCTATAGAGACTGTCAGGACTGGAAGACTAAAATACGACGAAACAGCAATTCTCTGGCTTTCCCTTATTACAGAACCAGAAGAACAGAGACTGTCTTGGGAGACTGCCCACTTAGCTTCTTGGTCTTCTGACATCTTACAATAGCAGTAAAGTACTTCATTACATAAACAATGCAAGGCAATTAAAAAGAAAAATCTTCCAACTTTTGGGAAGCTACCTTTGATGTGATGCAATGTTTGCSGAAAAGCTTCTACTTAGCTTTTTGTATAACTATTACTAAGCCTTGCTGAAAATAAATACAATAAAACAACCCACACTGCTTCATGATCTTATCTTCCATTCCTCAGGTATGCTGCTTTATTTCTCCTCCCTAAAGTCAGGTTTTACATTTAAGAGCAAACCCTCCCATCATCATCGCTGCGTCACTCCGCAAACTAACTGTCTCTTTTTGGCTCCAGCTCCATTTTTGCTGCCATCTGYAAACGTATGTGGAAAGACTCCACCCAAGCAGCAAGGAACTCAAGGAGCTTTCCCATGCTCATTTCCTCTGTGCGATCAATACACCTCCTGAAGTCCTGGGCTGAGACACAAAAGCACCAGGAAATAGTTTTTTTTGAAGACTCAGAAGTGCTCTGCTATTGTGCTGAACTGAGTAGTTCTGTAGACCACCTGGAGATATTCCAGACCACAGTTTGAAAACCATTCCAGTATGAAATCCTTTAGCATGCTATTGTCCATCACCAGCATTTACACAGCACTAGCCTTCAAATCTGCAGTATTAACGCAGCTCAGCCTGTTACCGCCAAATAGCTAAGAGATACAGATCTAGACACAACAGAGAAGGCAGCACATTTATTATCGTAATCATTGCAGTCAGCACGCTGACGTGCAGTCTAAYCAACTCAAACAGGTGAAGAAAAGGAAATGCCCAAGTTTCTTAAAACCACTTACCCAAGGAAACAAAACAGGAGACAGCCTACCTGAGGAGGGGGGAAGCGCTGCTGGGAGTACGCAGACTGCTGCTGCTGCGGCTGCGATGGAGGGTATGAAGATGACTGCTGAGAAAGAGCCGAGGAAGCCGTCTGCGGGGTTTGTTGCTGCTGCTGGTAGGGCGACTGCGACTGCTGCTGGGAGTAGGGAGGCTGACTCTGTTGATGTTGCTGGGCTGTGGATTGCTGTTGAGGATATGGAGTTGGGGACTGTTGATGGGACGGCTGGGATTGCTGCTGTGAATAGGCAGGCTGGGATGTCTGCAGCTGTGGAGGTTGAGACTGAGGCTGTTGCTGCTGCTGATAAGAAGGCTGAGAGTGAGGGGTCTGGGATGGAGGCTGCTGGGAGTACGGAGGCTGCTGCTGCTGGGGATGAGGGCTTTGCTGGTTGTAATATGGAGTCTGGCTTTGCTGCCCATATGCACTGGGGCCCTGCTGTCCATAAGGAGGAATCTACAGAAGAAGAGGGTAGAATTCTATCAGTTAAAAAGGCATTTTACAAACACACGGAAAACGAGATTATGCTCAAGAAGAAACAATTCAGGRACCTGTGAAGAGCAGTTAACTGGAAGATACTGAAAATGCCACTGCATGAGGAAACCTCCCAGACAACAACAGAAGTCACTTGTGTATGACATTTTCCTTAGCRGTAACAAATCATCACTAAGTTCTTAGGGATCCCTATTTGACATCCTTCAACAATAGCAACATCAAAAGGAATGTAGGCTTGCTCCAAAAAAAGGCAGCCTTTTTAATCCTGCAAAAGTCCTGCAGGAGCCACTTCCATCAAGCAGTGAGCCAATACYGACCTGGAAGTCATTTTCACTCTAAGGAACATCTGTGACTTTAACWGAACATACTAGAGAGTGGATGTTAGTCCACTAGATCTTTATTTTCCCTTGTTTATGATTCATTGCTCTGCTGTTGTCTCTCTTGGAAGCAAGGATTTCACAGGTCCCCATATCACACCTGGATCCAGATGTGACGCAACACGTAGCCTAAAGAAACACCCTTCTACCCAAGTAATCGTTTCTGACCTGGTTGAAGGTGGTCCCTTCAGAACACACAGTATTTTGGTGCTCTTCTGCTTGGCCCTGCTGTGAGGGGAGACAGAGACTACAGAGTSAAGAAGCTTGGGTGCTCTACCTGCTGTGCATATGAGATGCTGCCCATTGTACTCTGCGTCCTGCTTTGCATTCCCATGGGATATCTCTGGGGAGTCTGTGGCCCATACGGCTGTCCTGGATAGCCATGTCCTTGCTGCGGCCCCGCCTGAGGCCCCTGCTGTTGCGTGTATGGGTTGTTTCCTCCATACGGCTGAGGCCTCATCTTCCCCATCTGATCCATCGGGCTTGAAGGCTGCAAAGCAAGTTGTGACACATGACGTACATCCAGCTACGTACAGGAATTGTCCGCAACTTCCAAAMCACCCCAGGAGAAAACTTCAACAGGAGGCGCAGAGAATGAGAAGCTAGTTTGTCTCTTTGAGCGGTAAAATCCATGGTTACATTYTGGAGTATAGCACCACTCCTGCTGCCCTTGCTAATCCATAGATATTGCACAAAGAACAAACCCAGTGCAAATAATTCATTTTAYGCTAATATCAGCCCTGTGGCCTGAGACAGAAAATTAGAGGGCGGATCATTAAGAAAGATAAATAAATTATCAGTAGAAGTGACTTTTCTCCATAGCAGGGAGTAGTTCAAAGTCCAAATATTCCACAACATGGCAAGTTTAGGCTGAAAATTTAAATATTCACAAGACACATTGTTTCTTGCACACAAAACACTACGGGCAGTTAATTTACACTTACACATTTTGAATGCATACAGACGTACTAACACTGGGCAGTGCTACCAATGTCCACATCAGCTGTCATGGTAAGACTGCCTTTCCATTTTGCCCATTTTTTACGTGCATTTTGTGCCTGTTGCCTTTTGTAGAACAAAGGTTTCTAAAATGAATTTACTTCAATGCATGAAAAAAAGTTACCCATCCTTGAAAGTCAAGTCCCTGAGTTTTAGAGCACACATCATGAGACAAAGTGAACAAATGCAACTTTACTAAGACTTCCTACCTCTGCTTGGAGCCAAGACAGTCAAACAAATTTCCTGAAAATACTATAAACCTCAAAGCACARTCTTTGAATGAGTCTCCTCTACTTAGGCAGTACTATTCCCGCTCTAAAGTGAGGGCTAAAGCAAGGACTGTTATCAGGCTGTTTTAGCATAGTCACCTCAGAAGGAATCCCAGGCCCAGTCTTTAACCTCCACCATTTGGACTGAATAAGAACTATTCACTCATCTCCTGACGACCTACCTAATACCAATTAGATGTTTTCCACCAGATCATCATGACAATAGACTCCCTATTACATCATTCCCTCCTGCAACTAGCYGTAGGGTGGTATTTGCACAGATCCACCCTCTCTCGTTGAGATCAGATGCTTGAGGAGTGGCACTACAGGCCTGCACAGGCCAACATCGCACACAGCTGGAAACCCCAAAAAATCCCAGAGACTGGAGCACACTTTCAGTTACGTTTGCAGAATCTGCTCTCCCAGAAGAAAGTTCACGCAGTTTGCTACACTCCAGAAAATCCTGCCCCAACAGCCAGCACAGCTTGAAGCCCCAACACGCAGCCCCTCCAAACACTTGTTTGACCAGCTGTCTGCTGCTCCTCGCCCGCCAGGCGAGCCCAGCACCACCCTGCCAAACAGAAGCAAGCAGGGGCACAGCAGTGAGTTAGCAGCACTCTTACAGAGGCAACAGGAGCTGGGGACATGGGAAGGGGTTTCAAATAGTGGAGATGGCAGCAGAAGCAACTCAATTTTGGGTAAATGGAGGGGCCACCCACCTAGCTGAGATCAGGTTCTCTTGGACAAGTTTGCACTACAAGGGCACAAATCAATTAAGAACCAGACCCGAGTGCCCTCCTGCACTTCAGTTCAGCCCTGGGCCCCCCTGCAAACAGTATTTGCMGTCTTGCTGAAGCCGTTCACAGACCACCACGTGCACTTTACCAATTTGATGCTATCAAGGCAGATAGAGAGAGCTGTCCTGCCACGCTCATTTGTGCTTTTAGTGTACGYGGATACTAAAACAGTTCTGAAAAAGTTACACTTCATGTTTTATGTTAAAAGCTATCACAGATGCTGCTGCTGAAGAGTAACATGGATTTCAGCTGCCATAACTCAGAGAAGGAAGCATGGAAAAGCCCTAGCCCATGGTGCTCCCTAACGGCAATTTGCACATCAGCCATCACCTGCAGGCTGCAAGGGGCTCCRCAGAGGAGCTTCACTCAGGGAAATGGAAAAAAAGATCCTCAACAGCAGTAGTCTGAATCCTCCAAGCTACAGCAACTACCTCCCGAACGCGAGCATCCATGTGGAGCTGTAATACACCCTAACGGATGCAAATTGTGTTTACATCTTCCACGCAATTGTTCCTAATGCTTCCTGAGCGTTGCCTTGTGGGTATCACCCTAGATTACTGAAATCTTTTTTCCTCCCTACTTTATCTTCTTTGATACRGAAGAACAGTACCACCAGCATCATTCGACCTCTCCCCTTTTTTCTTCCCATCAAATGCAATTTTTGGTTACTGACTAAACATTTCAGCATCCTTTCCRCTTGTTACTTGCTTTCCCCTGGTTGTTACCTCACCCTCACAGCACACTATTGAGGGCAGCTTTCAAATACATTTCTGCCTGAGGATTTTTTTTTTTTTTTTTTAATATGCACACNTTTTTTTTTTTTTTTTTAATATGCACACACCACATGCTGCCTCCTCTGCACAGATTTGCTTGTCTGTGGTCACCCACAAAACTAACCATATCTTCAGGAAGGAGAGAAACAAGGTAAGATCCACTCTTGCCATGACTCCTACAGGAAGCTGTTAACAAAAAACAAAAAACAAACAAACAAAAAAAAAACTTGAAGAAACATTTGGAACCATTTATGGAGTCATGAACAAAAAAAAAAAATACTCAAAACACAAAAAAGCATATTTCCAGGATGTGACCACGTTGCCACCTTGATTGCTCAGCGTAGGAGTACGCGTGACGTACTTCCAAAAACTGCCATGTTTCCACGAGAGCCTAGCACCCAGAGGGTGCTAAAAACAAACGGGAAGAGCATCACGCTGAACTACAGCCTTTTAAATAAAATTCTGTAAACAAAAGAAAACTTAACACCAATCATTCTCCAAGTAAAGGAGCAATCTCATACACACKTTCCTGACACTTTGCAAGCCAACAGGCTAACTCACGCTCCCTGGGGCTGCCACGGACATCCAAAATACTGCAACACACAGTTTCTTCCTCGAAAATCTCCCACTACAGACACACATCTCTTTCATTGGCAGAGCTTTTGCTGCTCTAGCTGGAACAGTGTTGCTCTGGTTTAAAGAGCACACCATCCGGAAGCCTACTCCAACCTGCTATCTCAGTCCGTTTACGTAATTTAGCTACACGTGCTTCAAGAAAAGAGCAGTCAAAGCTGAAACGCGGTGAAGAGCTGATCGATCCGAGCGCTTCCAGGAAGGCTTTGGGGGGGAGCAGGGCGAGCGTCCAGCTCCTTTGTACGCCAACGTTACGCGAGACGGGAAAGCCAAGAGGAAGCGAAGTCTGTTCGCTTGCAAGAACACTTCAGGATAAATAAGGAAATACCAAACTGACTGCAAAAGGCTGGAGCTTCTTCTCCGGACTGATACATGGGAAATCCTTTCAATAGGAAACCACAGGAGTAGATTACTGTGATTACACTTCAAAAGCCAAGGCCCTGCCATAGAGAGACATAATTGAGAGAAAGTGTTGCTCCTTGATCACTAAGTCCAGACCCCCTGCTTACACCTCCTTGCATTCACAGAAATTGCTTCTATTCTCCCTTCAATCGCAGAATCTTCTGTTTCATAACACCGCTAAGTACTCAAACTTGGCAAAACATAGTTCTGTCACCAGTCTAACTTCCAAAACCAAAGGTGCTTGCTATGGCACGACCAGAGAAAACTCTGATCTTTCAATAAAACTGAAGACATTTCTAGACTGAGAACTTGTAACATCAAGCCTGGAGCAAGCTTAAATTGCTCCAAATCAATATGTGTAATGTAAAGTACGTCAGACCCCTAAAATGAAATAGCACYGTGAAAACCAGCTATTCCTCAAAAATAACACCAGAGCTTTCTGGCTGCGCGACCAGGCTGAGGCAGCCTCAAAACCATAAAATCGCCCTAAGCAGAGAAAACAAGACAACCAGCAGCCRGGACTTCTGCTTTACGAGCGAACGAGCACGGCTTTCTTAAAAGTCTAAGCGCACAACAGGATTTCACATCCCAACTTTTCTAGATTTTGTTTAGTCAAAGAAAAACRAGCAGTTTGGTTAAAGCAGAGACTTCCTTCCCAGCAGAAGGAGGAGTAAAGAGAAGAGGCAAATCCCACTTTGGGAGCAGGAGCCAAGGAGCTCAGCCCTCAGCAGCCATGGAGAGAAGYACAGCTCTGAGCTTCCCGGTTATCTTACTACATATTTGAGTTTTATTAGGCCAGAAAAAGCAATGGAAGATAAAGAAAGGGGGCGATTTACTGAATCCTCCCTCCAGTCTCAAATCAGCATCACTCAATTATTGGCAAACCTGGGTATTGGCTGCAATCAGCTTCCTCGGCCTCCCAAGAAAATAAAAAGGCCAAAAAGAAAAAAAGGAAAAAAAAAAGAGCACTGAGCTTGCACCTTGGATCTGAAATCTTTTCCCGAGCAGATTTGCTGTCCGTTTTTGGTGATAAAAAATAATAAAAAGCATTACTGGCTGTTTAACCGAGAGAAGCCCTAATTGATTCCCACAGTAATTAACCTGCATTTTACCTCGGAGAGTGGTAGTTAAGGAAGTCGGCACTGCTATTTATAACTCATCTCAAATTGAGGGCAGACTGCCTAAAATCTAACACATCCCAGCTGTACTCCTGTTTGAACTGGGGCCAAGGGAATTTTTTAAAGCAATCTTGGCAGTGAATGAATGACACCAACAGTACGAGAGCGCGTGCGGTTGTGTTGTGGTGACGTAGCCGCGGAGGTGGGATGGGGAAGAGGGGGGGGCAGCGCGCCGTAATCCCTCTCCGGAGCGCCCGCGCCGCCGCGGCCGCCGCGCGCAGGCCCCGGCCCCGTGCCGCGCGCCCGGGGCCGCCCACCGGGAACCAAACACAGGAAACGGCTTTTCCTGCGCAACGCCTTGAAGCGAGAAGCACATGGCTAATCTGCATAAAAGCAAAGCCACGCCGGGCCCTGCCAGGAAGGTTAACGCTCGTAATCGCTGGCCACGAAGCCGGCTGCCTGCGAGGACTTGGACCGGCGCCTGATAACCCAGAAAGAGCCGGGAACAGATGGGCAAGGACCCCGGCAGCAACAGCACCGGCGCACGTGACTCGCCGCGCGGCCCCGCCAGCGCAAACTATTGTCTACAAAGGCGGCCCGGCCCGGCCCGCCGCTCGCCGGCCGGCTTCGGGGCCGCCGCGGGACGGCCGAAGCCCGAGGGCCGGACGTCACCCGGGGGACAGGAGCGCTCCCCGACGCAGCCCCGCTCGCTTCCCCCGGGCTGAGCCTGGACGGGGTCGCGGCCGAATGAAGAGGAAGTAGGATTCGCTCCAACACCGCTCTCGTTCCTCGCGTTTTCAACTCCGCGTCGCCCAAGCACAAAGGCAACGAGCCTCTGCGGCTAGTTACAAAGCAGATTTGCACGTTGGCTAAAAGCATTAAGTTAGCGATGGACAACACCGRGGAAGGAGACTCATCCTCCCCAAGAACCCGTCAGCTCGGATCGCTGTATCGCATTGAACTATTTAAACAAGGCAAGAGAATAAAACCACCTGCGCTCCCAACAGCTTTCCGCGGTGTTTCGRTCAAACTCAGTAAGCTGCACAAGCAAAGTGGAAAAGCAGCAAGAGCAATACCAACTAACACACCAGCAACACCGACAGCAGCTCCCGGAAGCGAGCGGGACTCCACATCTGCAGCTTTAGCTGCCTGGTTTCCACCGCCTTTCCACCCCCTTGAGATACAGCAGCTATCCCAAGGAAGGTGTAACAGAACCACTGGCAAAAATCAAGACTCATTCACGAAAAATATTTTGTCTTGATCACAAGGCAACCAAGTACCAACAGAGCAGTAAAGTTGTTTCTAAAATGCAACACAAATCCAAGTGCAGAGGCTGCGCTGGAGAACCGCGCGCTTGCTAGTGCGTCCACGTCCTCCGGACCTACCGAGAGCCACAGCTGCAGTAAGGCATCAAATATGGGGCCTGTTCCCRAAGGTCCCAACACCAACGCTATTACCAGGCATCTGCATCACCCTGGAGATGAAGTATTTAACTCCCCATCACAAACCCCTCTCCTCAAACTAAACCTCAGTAATACTTTAAAGGGCGCTAGTAGAGCTAAGCTATCTGAAGCGCCAAGGCAACAGTGCACATCAACGAGACGGACGTGAAATTTTCACAAACTCACCAACGCCAAAGCCTGTTAGAGGCAACGGTCTCTGTGCGGAGGGCACAGAAGGAAAAGGCACTCGCTGAACAAGAGGGATCACCCTCCGCTAGCACGAGCCRCCACTGAGCCACCAACACCAGTCGGGCTGTGGCGATCCGCACTGATCCAGAACTGCCCGAAGCTGACATTTATACTTTCCTGACATTGTCTAGCTATGGCAACGCTGTGACTTCATAGTACAGATCAGAGGAACCAAGGAGACAGGAGACACAAACCTCCAGCGGGCCACGCCAGATGTTCCAGCACGTCCACCTTGCTGCAGCTCGTCCTCGTGCCTCGCACTTTACAGACACTTTTCTGACTAGTTGCAATTCTGAAACTCCACACACAAGTGCCTCAAATTCCCCCRTAACTAGTCCAAAGAGTTCAAGCTGAGAAACGAGCACAAACTAACAACAGTGAGCAACACACAGGTTGCCTTCTAGTCAGGAACACTTTCATGCGATCTATTTAAGATGTAACCAGCTGTGCTGGGGTCAGGATCGCTACCTTTTATAGCCTTCTGAAGGGTCAGCATACCAGGTCATAYTTCATTGCCTCTCTTCTTACAGTTGTCCATTTTTAAAAAGATATGGAAGAGGCTGAGGTGAAATTCAAGTTAAAATAAAAAGAAAAAAAAATCCTCTTGTAATAGATGAAGGTGTCCCCAAAAGACAAAGACTTAGAAAGCCCTGGTAGAAGTAATCACCATGCTAACGTGGATGAAGTGTCCCATTGGGATAGTTAAAACCGTCGATACGTTTTATTCAGATCATCACAGAAATGTACGCTTCCCCATTTTTTTTCCCCTCCCCTTTTTAAACTTGAGAAATCCACCAACTGCCTGCAGTCCCTCAGCCGAGCTGGGGCAACATGCAAAACCAGCACGGGTACTGCCGAGCACCCGTCACTCGCTTTTCTTGACTACCCTCCAAGGACGTACCTATCGCTTTGGGAAACAGGCAGTCCCTGGTGGACCAAGATCAGTGTCTCCGAGAGGCAGCGCTAAACTCCTGGAGGTATCAGTCCAGCGACAGCGAGCAAGGAAACGCTCTATGTCGACAACACAGAGACACAGCTCTGCTTCAAAGTTCCCTGAATGTTGTCTTCTCCCATCCTCGTGCTGCAGTAACAAAAGGGGGCAGTTGGTTTGCCTCATACTCATATGCTAAGGATACCAAAAATGGACTTTTAGAACACAGTTGAGGGTTGGTTTCAGGGTAATGAACACTCATGCTTTAGAAATCTGAGGGACAAGGCTGATTTTAGGTGAGCTACAGAAAAGTAAAACGGCCACGTGCACCCCTCCACACTAGAATTTAGATTTGAACACATAACCAGGCAGTGAAAAGCTCATCTCATTATCAATGATGTATGCAGATTAAAATAGCAGTTACCAATGTTCAAATAGCTGAGCTCTGTTTAATAGTTTCAGTTCTGCAACTACAGGGAGTTTAGTTTTTCTTCTGATTTTTCAGTAGGCCAGAGTTTGAACATACTTTCTATTCCTCTAATAATCTGCTAACACAGAGACCTCAGAATAGGCTAACAAAATCAACTTCATACACAAAAGGAGAAAAGGGACATTTTCTAAATGACTTCACTCACTTGCTTCTAACCAAGAGTTACTTGGAGCTCCCGTAGATTTAAAATCCGCCCTGTTCAATGTTGTTCCTTTCTTTGATAAACATTTATTGCCTCGGTTTCTCTTGGGAGATTTTCTGCAAATCCATGATACTAACCTTTCCGGTACCAAAAAAAAAAAAAAAAAAAAAAAAGTTTGGTTTTCTCCAAATAGCTAGACTGTTGAATTGCATCTTCCTGGTTAAACATAACACAGTAATTACCCTATTAACATTTCTCAGTAAGAAGCCAGTCCACGCATCTTGAAGGACTTTCCTAAGCACCACTCTTACTAATACTCTTCAAATTTATTAAAACTGACCAGAGTTTTGCTTACAGGATATATCATTATAGAACACTTTGTTCCTAAAAGAAGTAAACCAGGAGAAGATGATATGGTGGAGGGAAACCACAGCTTCAACTCAAACCTTTCTCAGAAATAACCCAACAGGGGTACAGTGTTCATACCTAAATATGATGGGGGCTCTTGGATTTTTTTCTGTCTTGGAGGGAGGAAGGGAGGGAAAGATGGTGCCAAGAAAGCCTCCGTTTTGACAGAGCACGTTTGTTGATCTCATCTTTCCCTCCAAGCTTGACTTTAAGCCCTCCTTAACAAATCCAACAAATCCTACTTACCAAGGCTCTAGATTTCAGGTCCTTTCTTCAGTCATTCATTCTCCTTGACATACAGCCATGCTGCTTATCACACCGCATTATTTAGGTATCTCTCAGGACCCTCGCTGTATTATTTCAACAGCTATCATATCTAAAGATGACAAGCAGCTGTTTTTCTGCAGTCTTCAGAACCTCCTTGAAGGCAGATGCATGCTTACATTAACAGGGCATTTTTCTGCACTTCTGAAAAGCTGCTCTACAAAAGGACCTGACATAATGTTTACACCATAAATACTGAGGGGGCTGCACTGGGTGACAGGGGAACTCTGCTTTGTTTTTATGCAAAGTTAGACAGGCCCAACCTTGCCCATAGCCAGATTTACACAGCTAGTATCTGCCATGCTGCCCAAGAGACACACAAGCTGTGTGCTGCTGACTTCCTCAGGGACTCCCTTCCCAGCTGCAAACTCAGGGCAAGGTGTCGAGTACACATCCTTGTTGAAACAGTGAACCGCTAAGCCCTTACCATCTGCAAATGAGGCAACAGAGTGACCAGAGGTTTCTTCTTATTCTTCCTACAACTGGTTTTGCCAGCACAACACTGATAATATGACTAAGCATCCACCTTGTTTCAAAATAAGGGGATCTAAAGCCTTCACAGGAGCTCTGAACTGCAAAGAAGGGAACAAAATAAAGACTAAGYGAGATCTCCCCAGAGTACAGCTCATTCTCACGCTACAGGAGTCTGCACAACACACGGCATCCAAGTCCGACAACTCAGCCCAGGCCGGATGATCTGGCTGGGGTGGGTTGCGTTTGCTCTCCCTCATCAGCAAAGACGTCTCTTCTTCCTCAGCAAAGAGGCACTGAAGCAGAAGCAGGATATGACAGCTACTTACACACTTATTCTGACATGGGATGAGGTTCTGACACACACTATTTGCTGAATTAGTGGCAGTCTAAATTAACAAAGGGTTATGATTCTTCTGCAACAGGTGGAAACTAGTGAAGTTTTCAGACATTTCAGAGGGAGTCAGAGTGAGGTTATGCAGTTTGCTATTTAGAGGGGCAGCGTGATCTCCAGCGCAACCAATAATTTCAACTTAGATTTACACAAGAAAAAACAGTTTCCTTTTGCTCACATAGTTAGGTAACTAGCTATTCCCTCACTCTCGAACCTCAACTCATTTTAGAAGCACACTATTCAGCCAAATCAGCCAAAAAAATCCCAAATGTTGGCACCTGTTGACACCTTCCAAAGTTGTCTTCTAAGCACCTTCCAAAAAACRGCATCTCAACTCCACGGGAAACGATCCCAAAGAAAAAGCGACAGTTGTAATGAGGTGGTGCTCCTTTTATGATGGAAAGAAACTTCCTTCCTGAATATTAAATCAGGCTTTAGGTTTAGCCAACATCCTACATCTGCTCTAATGAACTGGAAGCAAGTCAACGAAAAGGCAGTTCAGTGTCTGATTACAGCATTTTCGTTCCAGGCCTCCTTACACACTGGAAGGAACAAGCATGCTCATGTTGTACCACAGAAATGGGACCTGGCCAAGAGCAAGCTGTAAAAANAAAAAAAAAAAAAAACATGAGGAGGAAGGGTTCAGATGGAAGAGCAGAATTATTCTAAGTGTTACCACTATTTAAGTGACCCATTTTCAATCACTCAAGAGTCCAGCTGTTCCACATCGCTAGTAAGATGCAAAATACTCACACTAAGTGCTACAGAAAACCTCCAAGGGCTCTGGAAGCCCTATAAGCCCAGTCAGACAAACACAGCCTGCAGCAACCTCCAGTCACCACTATCCAGTTAATTCTCCAAAACCCCYGTTTCCTCTCAAATAAGGAACACAGATCTCAAACGTGGATGTCTTTTGATAACAAACACTGCTGATATTTAAATTGTGCTCAAAAACTTCAGGCCTAAAGGAACACCCAAGACAAGAGGACTCACTAKAGATTACTTTCCACAGCAAAGTTTGTTTCATCAATTCATTAAAAGCTCTGTGTGCACAGAAATCCAAGTGGTCCCAGCGCACWCTCAAAACTGAGGTAAGGCACCTTCAGCCCGTCCTAACTTTCTAAAAGCAATTTCTCATCATGGGCCCAGATGGCAAACCATTTATACATCATCCAAGCTCCAGAGCATTAGGACAGAAAAAAAAAAAAAAGAGTTCACACATTTTCAACTTCTCTGGCTCCAGAGTAACAAAACAGCAAAACTGCAAGCGGTTCAGAAGGAAGTCATGGGTCAGATTGCCTGTCATGCAACTTTTAGGGTGGGAAAGGAGCAGATACAGTTAAATTGCAAAACTAAGGAGATCCAGATTCTGACTGTACTACATTAGACAGTTTGTCATTTTAACCTCTGCCTTAGTTTTTCACCCATAAAACAGGAATAAATACACATTACAGGTTTCTACCCACCAGGGTCTGTCCAGAAAGCACAATCTGTATTAGAACATTTCATAATTTCRCATTTCATCGGGGTAAAGGGTGGCTGAACAGGCACGCTGGGCAAGCACATTCCCGTGACTGCTTCCCATGCCGTGTTGGGAAGGGGCCTCTCAGGGCCTCTCAGGATCAGTTCAGGTCTCCAAAACACTACAGGTCTTTAGCACTCCTAACTCTCCTGCAGTAGATAGCACTAGGATAGAGGAAGCTGCTGTCGTGCTCCTCCGTGCGAGGTATGGTTGTCAGAGGCCACCTCAGCWCAGCACAGCACAGCACACACAGCTCCATCTTGTCCAGAGAAGCTGCTTGCTTTAATAAGAGCTGCATGTTGAGGCCTGCAGTTTCTACAAGCTACATTTCAGACTTAGGCAGGCCTTCCCTCCCTTCGACACATTAATTGAGCTGATGAAAAAGCATGGATAACACAGYATAAAAGGAGATCCAAATAATCCAAGAAAGCTAAATTTTGGAAATAATCTGTACAAAAGGCATCCAAACAGCATACAAAACTCAGCAATCCACCAGCCCTCGGCCACCTTCACCTCTGAGACCCTCAGTTCTGCTACCTGCTCAGCGGTTGGTGGTGGACCTCACGGCCCGAAGGCACACCTTCTTCCCCAGCCAAGGGTGCTGCAGTGGCAATGACCTGCTAATTACTTCCAAAATATCTCAAACATACGTTGATTACAGATTAGTAGCTCATGTTCACAGCACACWCTGTATTGCACTAGGATTAGTCCTAGTGTCACCTCATTAAGAAGCACTTTAGTACTCCTTAAACACTGTCCAGCCCTCCTGTTTCCACCCTGATACTTTATAGAAGGTATCCAACAAAATACAAGGTAACACAGCTCTGTTTTGATAACAGGAGAAAGAAAAAGTTATTTCCCGTCTTATTACAGCAGGTGATAAATTTGGATGCTGTTTTTGCAGACTCTGTGAAGCCTTCTTTTATTTTAGTCTTAAAATTCATCCTTCAAGACTCCACTTTGGTTCCATGGAACTGAAAACACTTAAAATTGCAGTAATGGTAACTCATCACTTGCATTTATCAGCACTCGATAACTTGTAGCAAACAACAACTGATTTCCTGGATGTGTACCCAAACAATCTTTTTGCATCCAGAAAGCAGAGCTGCTGTCACGCCCATGTTGGAAAGAGGAGAGGAGGCTGGAGGAGATGAAAAGGCCACAGAGGCAAGAAACTCGGAGCTGCAACCAAGTAGGTGCTCAGAGGGCAGTGAAGACATGGTACAGCCTTCATCAGRCCAACACCGTTCAGATTCAGGTACGTTACTCTTGGTAAGCCCAATACAAATCCTGACCCTACAGCGACACAAGGTCATCATCATTAAAAACAAACACACACCATCAAAAATCAAAAAGAAAAAGAACAGCCTTACGTAGCTAGTTATAGTGACACCGAAGCCTGGGTCTTACAATCCCACGTTAGCTTCTGTCCTTGCGCTTCTACCCCATCTATGCCCAGAAGCTTGCAGCTTCTTTTAAAGTAAAATGAACAACGCTCGGAGTTGTTTAGCAAGTTAAGAAGAAGAGTGYGTGCTGGCGGCTGGTGAGAAGATACAAAAATTCGCGACTGTGCCAATGCCATAGGGGGAGGAGGAACAGCCAACACTGCAAGCTCTTCACTGGTTTCAGGAACAGGTATAACAAGAAACTGTAAGACTACTCATATGAGAAAAGGAAAATGAGACATGACTGTACCTTGACAGCAGTTGACAACTCTGAACAGTTTATTGCCATTTAGAGAGTGATCGGATTTAAAGCTAACATTAATACACGTTCACCATTCAGCACAAGTATTTCTGTTGCCCTGACACAATGCACTCGCAATATACTCTGCATTCATCATTAAAGCCAATACACCTATATTCTGTAGCTCAGAACTGAATTATGCCACTATTCTCTGCCACAAGATGCCCAATAAATTATTTTCCTAAACATTCAGACAACAGATTTAGCATCTTGCTCCAGAGAAGGGAAAACGAGGCAAGAGTTAAGGGCCAAAGCATAGTTGAAAGCCAACAGGGAACATACGACTGCTCAGGGATACTTCATAGAACACTGATCACTTCATCTGATTTTAATTTCTGACACCAAATCAGCATATAGCTTTTCAAAGGAAATCTTGTCATAGATTGCAAGGTAATCAATCTCAATTAATGTGGAAACAAGCCTTTCCATCRCTGTCACGCCTTATGAACCAAACAGGAAGGCAAGCAAAGGCATTTTAGAAATACCTTTAAAGTCTAGGCAGGTAGGATAATTCAGGATAGGCCTGCCAGTTGTTTCTGTACATCCAATAGTAGCTACTGGGAGATAAACTTCAGCCAGGCATTGCACTTCTCCTCCAGAGCATCAGCTGAATGAGTGCTTTTTATGCCATTTCTATCATGAACCTTCTTCCAGATCCAGGATTAGCACACTCATTACCTGAAAGTCATTTCGCTGTTAACATACTCTATTCCAGGGGAGCCAAGTTCTGCCCTCAGAAAAGCCACAGGCAACCAAAACCAACATTTCCAGCAAGATGATTTTTCCTAAAACCAAAGAAAACTGTTCCAGGTAAGTACGATCTAGCAGCTATAGTATTAACCTTGATCTTGTGAGATACAGCTTTGAGTACCTACTCCGAAGATTTCCTATGCAGCAAATCACCGGGTTTAGAGACACAGAAAAGCTACCTGAAAAGTGGAAAACTGCACTTACTAGCTTCACAGGTATATCACGATAAATATGTTGTGCAAGACAAGGAGACAGTGTGATATTTAGATGATTTCTATCACAATAATACCCAATTAGCCATGCACAATTAGAGAAAACGTCCAAGTCTGCTGCATGCAGCAGCTGCCCTGGGTCCTTTCCAGGGGCTCCAAAGCAGTGYAATTATCACAAGTCTCTGATGCCACAGTAAGCAAATGAGTTTTTTTTTTTAAAAAACAAAAACAAAAACAAAAACACATCCACACATCTACCCCAGCCCAGAGGACAGAACTCAAGCACTTCTCGGACCGCTGTCACAACGTGTGCAGCCCCAGCACAACAAAAAGGCAATTTCTGGGAATATGTGATCACGCTCAGCAAATTGGCCTTGAATGCGGAGCTTTCTCCTTGGTTAGCAATGCCAGCCACCGAGTCAGAAATACTTCATTTAAAGAAAAAAGAAAATCAACTTATATCTAATGCCAGCACTTCCACCATTTCAATTCATCTCCTGCACAGATGTAAGGACCTTTCTTCAAACTATTTCATAAGTACATCTGAGGGAAGACCACCTCTAGTCTGGCACCAGCTTAATTATTTACACAAAGTTAATGAATACCAGATTCTCCTCCTAAACTTGTACAGGGTGCATAGTCCTACAGTCATGTGGACTTTAAATCCATCATCAGACTGTTACGAAGAACACAAAACAAGAGTAGAGGAAGGATTTCAAACAGCAGAGAAAAGCTATTTATAGACCGAGCCTGTTCATCTCTGGGACCCTGGAAGAAGTTCAGGTGCTAAAGCAGGACAGGCCAATCCGTTCAAAACAATCCCTGGCAAGCACAGAAATCTATAAGTTAAAGGAGACATTTTGCAATTTAACTGGCAAGTTTATCTTGAGGAGCTAGGGGAAGGGGAGAAAGCCCCACACTTAAAAAGCAGGTTATCCCATTCTTTTGCTTCTGTTCCCCATATCTAGAGAGACAAGAACAAAATAAAGGATAAAAGGTCAAGAACAGAATAGAGATGACTTGTGTTGGAGTATTTTTTCTAATGTCTAATGTTAAGGAGAGCAAAGCAGTGGAACAGACTGTCTGAGGAAGCTGCATCGCCTTCACCGCTGCCTACCCCGCTCTTAGGGATAGCTGATCCTGCCCCGAGGCAGGAGAACTGGCTAGATGACCTTCTGAATTGAGATCTAGACCTCTGTCGAACGATAGCCACCTACAAAGCGCACACAGGCAACAAACCCACGCYGGCAAGGCTTTGCAGGAAGGACAGATGGCTCCGCACATTCCCCTCATCGGAAAGATCAAAATCARTGCCCCAAACCCAAAACAGAGCACCCGTTTTCAGAGTGCGCGCCATGCCTCTCCTGCGCTCGTGCTTCTAAGCCTGTATTCACACTGCTATAACCAGCACTTTGCAAACTAAGAGCGTTATAAAAGTACAAACCCCGCTGCGGGCAATCTGCACGGCGGCGTTTCGCACCCGGCCGCGCGCACCCCCGGCCCCGGCCCTCGGCGGGCAGGGCGCTCTCCCGCCGCGGCGGCCGGAGCTGCAGCTGTGGCCTGGGCACAGGTTTTAAGACATTCCTGTTCAGTTATTCACAGGCAAGTTGCCAGCACAGTGCTGACATCAGAAGGGAAATGGTAATTTTCAGAGTTTCTCTCAGTTAGACCTGCATGAAATTTCACAAGCCGGGGTCGGGGGAAGTACTTGTTTTAAGTCTCCCCGGGGAAATTCCAGACTCCTCCTAACTTCAAAAGCTTCTCTCTGAGAAGAGTCGCAGAATTTCTCAGGACGGAAAGTCACGGTTACTTTAGGCCATGGTTTGTCGCTGCCGCCACTGCAACGCTCTCCGCTCCCGCATCCTCCAGGACGTCACCGTCACGTTCCAGCAAAACCGAAGAAGCTGCTCAGCGGTCCCCGATCTGGGCTGTCACACGGCCCAAAACTCGCGGGCTACCACGARACACAGGGCAGCGCCCAGCAGCCGCGGTACCGGCGCTGCGGGGTCGCCCTCAGCTTCTCCGAAAGCYGCTCCCTATCTCCCGCTTGCAACTTGGTAGGATAGTTTAGGCATAATATTAATTACGTAGGAACAACAGGAAGTTATGCAAGTTTTTTTTAAAAAAAAGTTAGTAGTAATTTAAATTCTCCTTGAAAGGGGTTCGACTGCTAAAGTCAACTTAAGGAAATAATGACTTGCTGGTTACTGCATGAAATGGCAAGGACTATAAMCGATCACTAGTTTTTTTCAGGGTTACTTACACAAAGTAACCYCTGATTTTTCACTGGAATCTTACAGGAATCAACACACACTCACACGCTCCTCTGAAGGAGATTTTTTTAAAAAAACATGAGTGTTTACTGAATGAAACAAATCCCCTTCTTTAATTGCTCCTACCCCTTTTTCACCTCTTTCCCTTCCCCCTCCCCCAAAAAAGGAACAAGATTAGAAATCTTATTCTAGCTACAGTTATCACTTTACTCTGAATGTATAAAGAACTATCTGCTGAGAAATTCTGAAGTAGCTTTTATTAAATTTACCTACCATTATGTAGCATCTTTTACATTTTGCTACAGAAAGCTCACATGTAAATACTTACTGAGCTGTCAGTTAAAACTCAAAAATATTCCAGAAAGGAAACCATGGCAAACTTGGAAATGATCTTGATAAATTCCACAGAAACTCAAAAAATGCTCAAGCTGCAGGACTGAACTGCTGAGCTCCAACGCTGGGAGTGCAGGTGCACAGAAGAGTAAGAAATAGGAACCCCTCTCTCATCCATATGTTAATACATATTATCATCTGATTAAAACACTACAGGAACAAGTAAAGCATGTGCATGAGATCAGCCCTGAGAGAAGCAGCTCCTCCTGTTCCAGGCCTGCTTCTTCCCTTTGACGAGCCTCTGAGAGCAGCTCTGGATGCTGTTTCTTTAAGTGTGTAACTCCATTAAAAAGGCCTTAACCATGCATTCAGCTAAACCCATATACTAGGGAGGAGYGACAGCCCCACACTTACAGGATGAGACTCGGAAGACCGATACTCCCTTCTCGGCCCTGTCCCAGCCTCGCTGCCTCACCGCGGCAGGTCCCCACATCAGCCCCTCCGCCGCAAAACAGTCACTGGAAGAGCTCAACGCCTTATGTCCCTCATCTACGTACCAGGCACGAACAAAAGACTGCCCAAAGCCTAAGTTTCTACACAATTTCAGCGTTAAGAACAAGTATATACTTAATACTGCAGAGATGACGTCTAATTTACAGTTGGAGTTTTACTGGAATCAATTTACAGATACAGCATGGTCCTCCCAAGCCTGCAGAAAGCACATGCTGCCTCTCTYTAGCCGCTCAACTCCTCTGCCTTTTCAGCCACTAAAAAAAAAAAAAAACAGGCATCATCAACTTCGCCAGTGCCACTGAGGAACAGGTGGACAGCAGGGACCCAAGCAGAATGCACGGCAGTTTCGGTCCAGTGTGCCAAAGAAAACTGCTTTTTTCTCCAATCCCACCTGTCATTCACTTCTAGCTGGAGATTTATGGCTTTGGCTAACAGGCATCTAGTATAGTTTTACCAGCAGCATGAGTGTAACCCCTTGATAAGCTAAAGGCTGAATTTCTTGAAATCAGCATATGACAGAAAAGCTTTTGTAGAATTTTTTTTTTAATAAAAAATAAAAAAAAGAATTCTCCCTTCTTCCCCCCAGAAAATATCCTGTTTTTTTCACCAGAAAGAAATGGGAGGTAATTGTTTTGCATCCATGCCGACAGTTTAAGGATCCTTCTAAAAGGGAAAACAAATGGCCATAACAGCAATACTAAATACTAAGTCTTATATTTTTCATTTCCACCCCCTACACTTATGCCTCCCTTCAGTTTCTGCTCTGCTACTGCTGCTGCTTGGGATTCCCTCGCCAGGAATTGGGCAATGACAGGCTGATGAGCTTTTCCCCAGAGCAATCCATCACACAGGAGCTGCAATTCAAAAAAGAAATCAAACCAACTAGACAAAGCATTTTATATATGCTGACTAAAAACTGGAAAGGGCATCTCTCTCCTCTAGTATTTTAATTATGGAGATCTCAGATTCAGATGCGCAGGGAAAACTGGATTTCCAAGTCAGTGGTGTTCCTTTTAAAAGAGCAGAAAGAAAAATGGTGGAAAAGTTGCAAAGGAGGTAGAAGTAAAAATAAATAAGCTTAATTTTAAACTTTTGTTTCTCTCTGAATAAAAGCTTCAGAGATTTTTATAGGGTCTTCATGTTAATACCTCTGTAAGGCAGCATTCATTAACCGGTGCTCTTAAAATAAAATCACGTAAAAATAAAATATCATGAATACACCAAACTGAGGAGACTAGGAAGGCACAAATTTATTGCAACATTTGATTCCCAATGCTCCCTCCAACCCTGATTTCCAGCACTAAAAACAGAGAAGAGCTTCAGCAAAGCTCAACAGTCACTTTTGGAAACAGAAGTTTTAGCATCATAGTTAAGCAGAAGGAATTAAACTAGACAGATAGTTTTGGGAAACTGGCAAGTATTCTAGCCAAAAAAATACGGCCCAAAAGTCAAACACACAACCTTTCACGACTGCAAGAAACGCCACACAGAGAAACCTCTTTTGTCCAGAGAATAGCCAAGGACTTACAGTGCCTTTAACTTATACTTGGTAAAACACAGGTAGGCAAGCATTACCAACCCCACTGCAGTCAGAAAAGAAATGCAAAACCGTGTGATTTGTCCCAGGTGTCCTAGCAAGCCGGTGATAAGGACAGGGAAAAAAGAGCTCAAGATGAAAGTCAAAATAGAGATATACTATCCCGTATCCTAATGCACGCATCCCTTCCCTGGGAACACTAGTAACTTTAAGAACGAGCATCGTGACAACAGTATTTCAGACCAAGATATTTTAAGAGTATCGAGCAATATTTTGGCTACTTCTGACTAGAGCAGACTAGCTGGAAAGGTAATCCAGGAAAACCTGCGGTGTCCACTTTAGAACTAACTAGATGCTTTTTACAATGGCATTTAAATACTGCATTTTTCTAACACAGAGAAGGCCTCAAACTACTGCTCATTCAGAGCTGCACCCCACCTTCAGAAAACGAGGATTTGCCGTTCTTCTTTTTGTTGGAAAGATCTAGCGTTTACTACACYTTGTGAGCAATTCGAGGCCTCCTAGCACTACAATGCTAAGCAAGGAAAAACCCTGCGATAAAAGCCAACAGGAGCCAGGTCTCAATTTCAGATTCCAAGATATCACAGCTCATTGGCAGCACAGAGCCATTTGGTGCCAATTTAGTTAAAAAAACCATATTTTCAACAACATTTTTCATGCCTCACTTGCTACTGAAGTTGAGATCTAAGTCAACAAAAAATAGCTATTATATGGCAGTGGGCCCGGAAGCGTTTTTTTAACATACCATTTTYAAACTGACTTTGCTGAACTTAAAATAGAGGCCTAGAGATGTCAGTACACCTATGGGCAGGTTATCCAAGACGTGAATGTTTAATGCAATCCAGAGACATCTCCCGTTACAGGAGATGCCGTYGGCTGGAGCAAGAGCCTGTTCCACAAGAAATGCCCACCTAGCAAAGGGAGGGAAGTCACCTCTCTTCAGCCGTTTTCTTGAACGCTCACGACACTAGGAAAGCCAGCTGATTATTAAAAAGGGCTATAGACTCTATGGGTAAGGGGAGGAAGAGGACAAACACATGATACAACTGTTAGTAAAATGGAAAAACTGAAAACAAGAGTCCTGGCTTGGTTTCTTACCAGTCATTCCCACAGAAAACCACAGATTTCTAATCCCACGTTCTGCAGAAGAGGCATTCTGATCTCTTGACCCTACTTCACATTTCCCAGCTACAAGCCATCAGGAAAAACTGTTGAACTCCCTGGATCTCTGTGCCAGCCCCTACGAATGCAGAGCACGCCCGGGCTTGCAGGGGCTCCCCGTCGGCACCGCGCTCCTGGGATCGCCCGGCCACCACACACATTAGCGAGGGCTACAAACTGCAGTCAAGGCTGTGTGCAAGCAATTATATTCTCGATTTATTACCGGAAATACTCTGCCAAAACAACTTTCACGCCAGAAATTACTTCACTTTTCTTGATGAGCAATGTGAAGAAACTCCTCTTATGGCACCATTCATAAATCCTAATGAGTTTAGAGAATTAAAGGCACTTCTCTTTTCTGCACAATCCTCCTTCCTCTCCCCCAGAGTTCAGGTTTTCTGTCCCAAACACACCTGGATGGAGGAAGCCCACACCATCTTCTCCAATCCTGCACCAGGGGATGCTTCCCTTTCTGGTTTTTGGCCTGATGAACTACATCCTCCTCTCATTCTCCTAGAGCTTCTCAGAAGTTACCTGATAAGTACCCACTTTGCTCCCTGTTGTACGAGACAAAGACAAGACCCAAGATCAAGCTCTAAATTCTTCCAGGCTAGGGAATATAACAGAGTACACCGAAAGGAGGCTGTAACTTAGGACTAGAGTATTATTATTAATCAACCATTCCTTGTGAGCAGCACAGATGACATGTGGAAGCTTGTTTCACAATGCTAGGTAAGTTCGTTTTTTTTTCTTTTGACAAATCCTTTTTGCTGTTATAGTTTGAATCCAATAATCCTTATCACAGAAAGGGTTTGGGGAGTTTAGTTGTTTTTCATGGTGTTTTGGGTTGGTTCATTTGGGGTTTTTTGGTTTTTTTGTAGCTATACAATTGGTTCTACACAATCGGTCATAACTAAAATTAAGTCTCAAAATAACTCTTCATGAAGAGTTTGAGTTAAAAAAAAAAATAAAATAGTTGCTCAGGTGTTATTAATACACAATACAGCGCTCAATGAAAACAGTTAAGGAATCAAGTCGAATTCACCTTTCAGGACAAAACAAGTTTCTCTTTTATAAATTCAGATCAGAATCATGATAGAAATACACTTTCATCAGATACGCGCCACAAGGAAATACCTCCTTGGAAAGCTCAACTTGACACCACSTTTTAGCACCCATTCTATCCAGGCTGAAGTTTTACAGGATACAAAAGGTGTCCTCGAGTAAACACACCAGCTTCCATGTCATTTGCGCAAAATTCTTGCGGGTCTATATGAGCATACTCCTGGACAACCAAAATAATCACTACGAGTTGCCTTTGGACAGCTTCMTGACTGCAGAAGAGATAAGATCCACCCTACTAGAAAGCACTCTTTCCACCTGA
>NW_028186305.1:263511-264900 GCF_003343005.1 Rhea americana
GCGCCCCCCGGCCGGCCCCGTTACCTGCTGGCTCCGGCCGAGGCTCTGTCCGCCGCCGCCGCTGCTGCCGGGGCTCATGGGCGCGTGGTGGCTCCTCGGCGGCGCCCCGGCCGCCGCCGCGGCCCAGCCCTGGCTGCTGCCCCCGCCGTACTGCGAGACCATCTCCGCCGCGGCCGGGCCCTTGGCGGCGGCGCCGCCGTCCTGCGGCCCGCTGCTATAGTCGCCCGCGGGGTACCCCTGGTAGCCGCGGGCGGAGCTGGGGGAGGTGAGGAGCTGGTTGAGGGTGGGGGTGGCCGTGGGCTGCGGGGTGGCGCCCCCTCCTCCTCCTCCTCCGCCGCCCGCGCCGGCGGCGGCCGAGGGCCCCATGACCCCGAAGCGCTGCTGCTGGAAGGCGGCGGCGGGCGCCTTGGCGCCGGCGGCCGCTTGCGCCGAGCCCTGCGCGCTGCCCCGGGGGGAGCTCAGGGCGTAGGCCTGGGGGGGAGGCGGGTAGGAGCCGGCGCTGCGCCCGGCCCCGGCCGCGTAGTAGGAGTTGAACTGGTGGTTGGGGAAGCCGTGCTCGGCGGCGCCGTGCGAGTTCTGCGGAGGGGGCGGCCCCGCGGGGGCTCCCGCCGGCCCCGGGAAGGACTGCTCCAGGCCCCCGCTCTGCAGCGCTGCCATGCCAGGGCTTTGTTGTCCGCCATGTTGGTGGAAGGCAGCGGCGGCGGCCGCAGCGGCGGCGGCGGCGGCAGCAGCCTGGGCGCCCCGGCCGTAGGGCTGCCCGAAGCCGTAGGCTGGCGGGGGCAAGGCGGCCGGGTGGGAAGGGGGAGGCTGCTGCGGCGGCTGCTGCTGCTGCGGCGCCCCCACCCCGTCGCTGCTGCCGCCGCCACCGGGCGGCTCCGGGAGGTTATTGTTCAGGGTGGCGGCGGCAGCGGCGGGCCTGGGGCCCGGGTTCCCGTTCGAGCTCTTCAGGTCGGACTCGGCCCCTGCGCCCCCTCCGTTGCTCTCGGCCCCGTCCTGCAGCTCCTTCCCCGGGGGGCCCTCGCTCTCCGCCTGCTTCTCGCCGCCGCCGCCGCGCTCCGCCGCCGCCTCACCCCCCGCCTCCTCCGGGGGACAATCCCGCTGCTGCGCCTCCGCTTTCTTCAGCTCCGATGGAGCCGGGGCGCCCAGGCTGCTGGCGGCGGCGGGGGCGACCTGAGCAGCCATGATCCCCCCCCTCCCCACCCAGCCGCCCCCCCGGACCGGTCCCCCCGAGCTGCTCCCTGCCTGGCCGGCCGGCGTGAGGCCTCGCTGCTCTGCTGCTCCCCGCTCAGGCGGCGGCGGGCTCTTCAGGGCAGCGGGGGCTCATTCCCCCCCGGCCTGGTTGGCGAGGCGGGGAGGGCTCCGCTGGGCTGGGCTTCCCGGGGCCTGGCC